>NC_081405.1:358754234-358854234 GCF_030272615.1 Cryptomeria japonica | reverse complement strand
ATTCTTCATCATCTTCTACTATTCTTGATCAAATTAGTATTGGCTCATACATAGCCCCTATTAATTCAGTTCAACAAGTTGATTGTAACCTTTCAGTTTCAGCTTTGTGGGACGACTTCTTGCTAGATATTGTAGGGCTATATGTTGAGTCACACATTGCAGAAATTGGAGACATATTTGATGTTCTTCACTTCCTATTTGATAGTAGTTTGAGAATTTCTATCATCCCATCTTTAGTGCCTCCAAAGATTTCTCATCAAGTATCTTCACAATTGTTTGTATTTTCTTCAATTGATCTAACATATGATAAAATTAAGACATGTGGATAGTTGAGAAGTCTTACATGGCACAGATATTGAGATCACTCCTTCCATCTCCTTTCATGGAGTTTCTTCAGCCTTGGCCAATAGATTTGCTTCTTCCTAAGGGAAGACACATGGTTTGCCACTCTTGGAACATCTTTAGCATTCATCATCAAGTCTTCATCTTTGACATTGGAGCTTCTCTCTTATGAGGGGGATACATCATTTTTTCTTTTCTCTCCTATGGGGGGAATCTTGATTGTACTTTTGTGAAGGAAGTTGTCCTTGGGAGGTCTTTCTGAGGCCTTCCTTTTTTATTAGTCCATGTTTTTTTTCATGTATTGCATCTCTTTCTTTTAGAGTGATTTTTCCCCACATGATTTTTCTTCTTTTCTCTGCTTAGAGAGAATTCATTGCTTTGTCCATGGGTACCTAATTAGGTCTTTTTTTTGTTGGGATTCATTTCTACATTCGTGCATTTAGATAATTTTTACTCGCCCTAAGTTTCACTTATGGGGGGGTGTTAGAACATATTTAGCTATTAGTTGCTTTTTCACAACTAGTTATATTTTTTTTTGCTTTTTTACTTAAGTTCACTTAGGAGTGCTTTCTTCTAGTTTATCTTTTGTATATCTAGTTCAGCTAGAGTTGATAATAATTTATCTCCTCATACTTGAGCTTTAGTTTTCCTAAATTTAGCATAGGGCATCTCTAAGATTTTTGTATAAGAACCTCATTGTACAATTGTATTTCATTTGTATTCTTTGTTTTTGAGTAATATACCATTCTTTTGTACAACTCTCATTTTTGGAAGGTGATCTTGTTTGTTGTTTGATCTTGCAGGTCCTTGTGTTGCAAATTTCAATGTATGTAATAATGTGATGCTTCAATTTCAAGTGCAAGCCAACAAGGTTGCACTGGAGGTGGCCCACCTTCAAACCCTTCTAGAGCATTGGGGAAATTCTCCTTGTATAGTTTCTAGAGTACCTTTGGATCCTCTTACCAATCCTTCTACCTCCCATGATTGGTCTCTACCCTGTGGCCTCCATTGTGGATGTGACTCTTCTTCTCATTGTTCCCAAACCTCGTATTCACATACTCCCTACCAATGGATGGCTAGTGGCTTCAATCGATGGTCATCTTCTTCATCTTCTTCTTCTTCTTCTTCTTCTTCTTATGTTTTTCTCACAATAGGAAACCTAATGAAGGGAAGGTTTTTGAACAAATTAAGATTTTTTTTTTTTATTTAAAAAAAAAATCAAATAATTTTTTTTTTAAATTCTCCCATTATAACTTGATTATTCGGTGCAAGGGTTAGAGCAGAAATAGAAAAAATTTTGTGAATAGGGGCTTTATATGAGCATGCAAGCTAGGGTTTAGCATGACCTACAATTTTTTTCTACTATTTTTTTTAATCTGGGGTGGGTTTTGGGGTTCGTTAGGGGTGTTGCTTACGTTGGAAGGGTGTGCAAGCACATGCAAGTGGTTTGCATGTTATTTCAATGGTTTTGTAAATAGACTTGGTGATTGGATCAATGGTTGGTGTGTTGGAAGTTCCTCTTGTAAGGAAGTTAAGTAGCGGAACAAATTCCTACACTAACCTTGAGAGGAGGATAATGCAAAAACTTTTACAGATAGTTACAACAAATACAAAAACTTAATAGAAATAGACATAATGGCATGCATACCACAACATAGTGATTTACGTGGAGAAAACCCTTTCAGGAGAAAAACCCCACACTTCAAAAGTTGCCCGATATATTATTCAGAAATAAAGGACATATAATACAATATACTTGCAGAGCAAGCTCTTCACACGAGTACCACCAACTAGAGATTTAAAGGTAACTCAATAGCCATAAGACTCTTACACACAAATTCCATCTCATTTTATGTGGGTGAAGGTGCCAAACTTAAGAAAGTGAATGGTTGTTTGCTAAGGAGTCAAGATTGTCAAATTCTGGTCATTTCTTCGGAATCGAATATGGAGGATGTCTCTTATTGCAGTAAACATTCTCTAATTTGTAAATTTCTTAAGATATTTATTTTTTTGTCAGCGTTGGGATCTTGGATCCATTGTTCTTGGCATGCTAGGGGTGATATGGAGATTATGTTGGTTGTGAATAGTTATTTCATGGTTGTTTTTTCTAGCATGGCTAATAGGAATTAGGTTTTCGAGGGAGGGACTTTTATAATCATGTAGGCTTGTTCATAAAACCCTGGCATGTGGGTTTCAACTCAGCTAAAGAGTTTCCCTCGAGGGTTCATATTTGGGTTCATCTTCCATGGCTTCTGTTGGAGTTTTGGAGATAGGATATTTTGCAAAGGATTGTTTCTCTTCTTGGGAAATCAACTACAATAGCTCAACAAAGCCTCTATAAAAAGGTATTTACTTTTTCTTGTATTTGTGTTTATTTTGGTCTAAATAATCCCTTGTTGGATTCATTAGAATTTTTCCTAGGCTCTTTGTCTTGAGTTCAATAGTTAGATTATGAGTCTCTTCCTTTTCAATGTTAGATTTTTCATGAGTATGGATCCATTCAGAGACAATCTCCTAGGGTACATAACGCTACTGATGCTAATAATTATCCTTCTTCTCTAGCTCCAAAAGTGGATAAAGGGGACAAAATAAAATCCCCTATGGTGGATGGTGGTTCGCTTAAGGATGGTTTTGTGCTAGTTGAAACTCATGCTAAGGGAAGGGGTCAAAAGAGGTCTTATAGGGATAGGCAAAATTTTGACTTCAACTATTTCAAAGTTTTGGAAAATTTGGCCTTGGAACAAGGGATTCAAATCGATGTGTCTTCTAGGGATACTACCATGAGTAAGGATATTGTACAGGAGAAGAGGATTGTTTAGGATTTCTCATCTTTGCAAGACCTACAAAATCCTCAGGTGCTCCCAGTGGCCTTGACTTGTGAAATCCAACTAACTACAGTGTCCTATAGGATGATATTGTCATGGGAAATTTTCCCAAGGAGGTGTTGGAATCTAGTAATGGTAATGGTTCTTCTCAAGCTTTGGGCTTGTAACAACAACCCCTTAAGAAAATTTCATTTGAGAATTCTTCCAAAGGTGGTTGCAAGAAGGTTTAGGAGAAGATAAAATTAGTTGGGAATGTGTTGGTTGAATCTAGGTCAGCAAAGCCCATTGATGCTCACTTTTCCCAATATATTAAATGATTATTCTCTCTTGGAATCTAAGGGGGTTTAATAAAATCAACTGAGAAAAGGCTATTCATGATTTGGTTGTAGTTTAGTCTTTGGATATCTTTTGTATCCAAGGGACTAATATTTTAGTTGATTGCATTCTTCAACATGCTCCTTCTATTTAGCATTTTGGTTAGTGCCAATGAATTGGTTCCATGGGTTGTTCTGAAGGTCTAGCCCTTTTTTGGGACCTGACAAAGATTGTTCCTCTTTGGTGGATATCTAGTCAGTCCACTCTTTCTATGGAAACCTCTAGCTTGGAAACTAAGGAAATTACTCTAGTTACTAATGTGTATGCTCTAATTGATATTCAAGGGAAAAATCTCCTTTGGTCTCATATAGGGTATGTTCAGTCATGTTCTCCTAATCTTCCTTGGGCTATAGTTGGTGATTTTAATTCTATGTTAAGTTTAGCAGAGAAAAGGGGGGGCTAGTTGGCTAGATTGGGTTCTTCTGCTGATCTCTTTCATGATAATATGGACCTCCTTGATTTAATTAATGTTAAATGATCTAATGGGGTCTACACTCTGACTAATAGACAATGTGGAGAAGAAGCTATTTATGAATTTTTAGATAGATTTATGGTTTCTTGCTACCAGGTGGGTGGTAGCTTGATTACAAGTTTTGAGATCCTTGATAAGAGGTGTTCTGATCATTGGCCAAATAATTTTTAATAATTTATTTTAGATTCCCTACGAATCCTCCTTTCAAGTTTCAACTATGTGCCTTCATGATTATTCCCTTTATGACTTAATGGTCCAGTGGTGGAGAGATGGAGGCCGTGCCTTTGGTACTACTATGTATAACTTTGTTAAGAAATTGCAGCTTGTGAAATTTCATCTTAAACAATGGAATAGATTGTGCTATGGTAACCTTCATGCTATGAAGAGGAATATTCAAGAGTGCCTTGATGTTATCACTCACCAAATTTGAGATTATGGTTTCTCAAAGGATTTAGGCAGAGTTGAGTCCTAGGTTGTTAGGGAGTTGGAGGAGTGGGAATTTGCAAGGAGATTTTTTGGAAGCAAAAGGCTTGGAATGGTTGGCTTCAGGAAGGTAATAGAAACATGACTTTTTCCCATAATTATATTTAAGCTCATCAGAATAGGAGTTATATTTTCTCTTTAGTTAACTCAAATGACATTCAATTGACTTGTCTACAGGTGTTGTCTCATGAGGCTACATTGTTCTACTTCGCTCTTTTTTATGAAGATTCGCCTCCTGCTAAAGATGAGGAGAATTTGATTCTAGCTTGTATTCCCTCTTTAGTCATAAATTAGATGAATGAATCTCTCATCCACTAGATCTCTTTGTCTCATCTGGAAGAGGTTGTTTTTGGGATGCCTAAGGGAAAGACTCATGGTTTGGATTGGTTTCCTATAAAAAAATTTTAGGAATTTTAGGACATTATTAAACTCAATTTGCTGAAGGTGGTCCGAGAATCTCTTGGTAGCAAACAAATGCTTTGAGCCTTGAATTATAACTTTCTTGCTCTTATTCCTAAAAGGGGAGGATCTAATAGGTTTGATTTATTTAGGCCCATTTCTCTTTGCAATGTGGTGTAAAAAATCATTACTAAATTGATTGCAGAGTGGCTCAAAATTTGGCTCCCATCTTTGATTTTGGATGAGCCAGGGGGTTTAGTGGTTGGGAGACAAATTTTGGATGGAGTGGTGGTTGCTTGTGAAGTCATTCACTCTATGCTGGTGTCTAAGGAGAAATGTATGTTTATAAAACTAGATATGGAAAAAGCATATGATAGAGTTAAGTGGAACTTTTTACATAAAATTATCATAGCCTTTTATTTTAGTAAGGAGTCAGTCAGTTGGATGATGAGCTGTGTTACTACTTTGTCTTTATCTATTCTTATCAATGGTGAGCCTTCTGAGTTATTTGGAACTTATAGAGGCCTTCGTTGAGGGGACCCTCTCTCTCTCTCTCTCTCTCTCTCTCTCTCTCTCTCTCTCTCTCTCTCTCTCTCTCTCTCTCTCTCTCTCTCTCTCTCTCTCTCTCTCTCTCTCTCTCTCTCTCTCTCTCTCTCTCTCTTCTTATTTGTTTTTTATTATGGCTGAGGGCTTGGGTAGATTTATTAAGTCTTAGGTTTCCCAAGGCTTGCTTCAGGGTTGGAGCTGGGGTAATGGGTTGCGTAAACATTCTCATCTCTAGTTTGTGGATGATACCGCTCTTATAGAGGTTGCTCATCTTCATGAAGCTAAATCTTTCATGCAAATGTTGGATATTTATTTAGATACTTTGGGTCCGAAAGTCAATGAGAACAAATATTCTATCTATTTTAATCATAATCCTAAGTCTATTCAATTAAGGTGCCAATATTTTGACGTTTTAGGGTTGGAGCTAGGGTAATGGGTTGCGCAAACATTCTCATCTCTAGTTTGTGGATGATACCACTCTTATAGAGGTTGCTCATCTTCACGAAGTTAAATCTTTCATCCAAATGTTGGATATTTATTTAGCTACTTTGGGTCCAAAAGTTAGTGAGCACAAATCTTCTATCTATTTTAATCATAATCTTGCACCTATTCAAATAAGGTGCCAATATTTTGACGTTTCAAATTGGTTCTCTTCCCATGTTGTATTTGGTTATCCATTTAGCTATTGGAAGGAAACTTATGTTGTACTAGTGGGACTTGTGGGACAAGCTACATCAAAAGGTTAATCACTAGACTTGCTAGTGGCTATCTACTGCTACTAGGGTGACTCTTCTTCAATTTATGATCCAAGCTCTTCCTATTTATCAGTGTTTTGTTCAAGTGGCTCATGTGTATTTCCTCAAGGAATTTGATTCTCTCAAACCAAATCCTTTAGAGTGGTAATTTGCATCTTCTAAGTGGATCTTAGTTAAGTGGGAGTCTATGTGTTAGCCCAAGAAAGAGGGGGGCCTTGGTCTTCATTATGCTATTTTGAATGGGCAAGTTCTTGCAGCCAAATTATATAAGAAATGGTCTACCAATCAAAATCAGGTTTGACTTGCATCCTCACTCATAAGTATTTAAGAGGAGTTAATATTTGAGATTTTTCTCATTATCATTTTGAGGGTAGAGGCTCTATGATTTGGCACACTCTAAAAATCAGGGCACAACTCATTAAGAGTGGTCTTTTTTGGATCTATATTAAGGGCTCAAAGGCTCTTTTTTGTCTTGATTCTTTAGATGGTAATCCTTCAATTCTCTCCATGATGCAGATCATCCACATACCCAATCACTAGGGGAGATCTTTCTCCCAACTCACCTATCCAATTAGGTGACAACCCTTCACTTACTCACAAGTTCCCTCACAAGGTCATTAGTTACTCACAAGGCTACAACACCCCATAGGGACTCCCTTACTCACCAACCCTCAACCAACCACTGGCATACATTCAAATAGGACAAACCAACATGTCTAAGTCCCAATTCCCAGCTCTCCAAAATCCAAACACCACCAACACCCTCAAACCTTACTCACACAATCAACCCTCAACTAGGTCTTCTAATGGCTCTTAGACACAACTCCCAATGCCAAATGGGTACATACCATTCCAAGGTTTTGCATGACAACTTCAAGGGAAGTATTTTTCATAGCCAAAGACCATGATTTACCATCCCAACCATCCTAAAGGTCACAAAGTATCCTACTCCTGCAAGACTGTCCTATTAAGACAACCATGTATGCTTGGGATAGTCACACTTTCAAGGGACAAACCCCCTTCCCAATACTCCAAATGCTTATCACAAAGATTTTGCACCCCTTCTTCTCTCTTTCTTGACAGAAAACTCATTAAAAAGCCCCTTGCTTACACCCCTTTCCACTTGGATTATTTCAACCCATTGCTACACTACCCTAGTCTAAAGCATTGTCATTAAGACATTCATCATCTTCCTTCTTTGGCTTGGGTATTTGGCATTGCCAACCCTTGGAAAATGTTTGTGATGTCTACACACACCCTTCTAGACTTCCACTAACTCTTCCAAAGCCTGATTATTCCATTCACACCACCCAAAACTCATCATCTCATTGTCTTATCAGTCTGAGACACAAAAATTAGTCCTTGAGTCTTCCCTAGCATGTACCAACCATATCATGGGACCCACAATGATTAGGAAAACAAAATACATGGTTGTAAGGGTCATCCCATGCCTTGACATGGATTTATCAATATGGAAATGACCCCTAATGCATTTTAGAATGCCTCGAGTTACCCTAGACTAGGGTTTTGACAGTTTTCACCAATTTGGTTATAACTTTTATGTTGGCATGATTGGAATAACTGATGCAGATGGATAATGATGACCGAAACGGTAAAAGACTATTTGTGATGACATTGTGATGAAGAGATTGAGATTGCATGATGGATGACTTTGATCAGTTATTTGTGTTGTCATTTATGGAAACTAATGTTTATTCATGTCTACTGATGTTTATTTATGTTGTCATCTAAATCTTTTTGGTCTACCGGAAAGAGCTTATAAGTAAAGAATTAATAAATTGGGAATTAGGACCTTAACCGATAAATGAGGAAATATTTTGATTGTATCTGGCGGTTGGTGATGATTGAGGCTTTGTGGTTTTGAATGTTAGTTTTTATCATTGTAACATGTATCTGACTAGAACCGCATCATGTTGTTACAATCAGAAGCTATGTTTATAATTTATGCTAAGTTTTTTCTAGGGTTTAAGAAGGGTTTAAGGACCGGTAAATAATTCTCTTAACTGGTAATGTTTTTTCATTTGGCGGTGATCCACATCAAGTTAACATGTTGGTGATGACGTGGCACAACCCGCGTGAAGTGTTTGAATTATGTTTTAGCATGATCAAGATGGAATTTCATGGGAATATGCAAAGTGCTTAACAAAATGTGCTAAGGGTTTGACTTTGTATCAGATCAAGTTGTTGTGATGAGTTATGATTACTCAATGGTTGATATTGATTTGTAATTGATTGTAATGATCCACATGATGATCTGTAATGAGTTGTAAAGATCTGTGATGATCTATGTTGTAAGTCTTAGGGTTTTGTTGTTGACCTAGTTGAAATGCAGTCGATGTTTGTTGTGTCGATGATTTTGAGAAGTGTATGAAGCTGAACCAAAGTGTGAGAAGATCTGCCAGAGTGTTGCAGACTTAGAGCTTAATTGGACCTGATCAAGCAAGCAGTTGAGTGATATACATAGATCATTCACTGTTGTTCCCTAACAATTGCAGCAGATAACATCCCTTAATCGGATAGGTCCTGATAGGCCTCACATTGTAAATCCCCTAACAGGGTGACTCAACATCTGAGTTCTAAATCCTCTTGCGAGGTTGATCCTAACAGATTAAAGCTCGAGGTTGATCCTAACAGATTAAAGCTCCTAATAGGGCTGAGGTAAATCCCTTAACTGGGTGACTCCTGACAGGGTTTGCTCCTAATAGGGCACCTTTGTGAGCTCTTAACCAGGCTAGGCTAGGTTCAACAGTTATCGATATTGGTAAATGACTCTAGTGTTGGTCTATGTTTGATTTGGTGAAAGTTTAATGAGTCTAAGTTTCTAATTTCAAATTGTTGCTAATACCGATTCACCCTCCCTCTCAGTATTAACCGGATCCTCTAAGATTAACATTTTACAATACATAATGAAATAAGATGAAACCAAATGGAAATTGAAGAAGATTAACTCCTCTAACACATTCAAAATCCTTCCCAAGCAAGTGAGCTAGTTATGGTGAGCAAAAATTCAAAATATAACAGTCTGTAACATTAAAGAATTCAAAAATTGTAGAGTAAAACTGAGATATTCATTGATTGTGCTTAGTTACAATGTCCAACCAACCCTTGGTCATGGAGAGTGCCTCCTTAATAACTGAATTTTGAAGTCATATCAACAAACAATCAACTAATCACCAATTGATGTGCAAAAATTGCTTATGACAACATTTGTCATTATAGACAACTTTTGCCTAACCCAACCCAAAACTTAAAATGGACCCTATATGGCTTCAAACCATGATGAATACATGCTATTAGACCCAAGAACCTCTCATACATGGTGGATCATCCCATTGGATGTCTTAAGTACACTTTTACCTTATAATGGTAATTTTGACCATAATGAAACAATCAGGACCTCAACTTGAATCCAAACACTACAATTTGGTCTCAAGGACCTTATTACATGAAAGATGGTCTTTCAAGACCTTATTCATGACAAAAACTCAAAAACCTTAACCCATTACCAATTTGGCCTCATGGTGGCCATCTTGTGCTAGATGCTCCTGCACCACTCCATGTATTCACTCCTTCAAACCCTTTGTGATAGTTTTACTGCTATTGGTTGGGATATGTAGCACATTAAATAAGATTGTTCAAAATCTAGAGTTGGCTACTGGTTACAGATGGACGGATTTTTGTGAATGGCTTCCAAGGGGGTTAGTAGATTCTTGAAAAGAGTTGGCTCAGATTCTTGTTTCTCAGGAGTGCAAATCTTTGGAGGAGCAGGATATTCTATCCTAGGGAGAGACTCACTTGGTAAGTATTTTATGGTTGCAGGGTACTTGGAGCTTGATAGACAGCTAGTTGGAGGTATAGAGGTGTCTTTGTGGAAACGTATTTTCTTGGGCCAAGTGCAACTTTTTCATGTGGTTGGTGGTTCAAAATCGATGTCTTACTTGGGATACTTTATGCAAGTAGGGCTTTCTTGGTCCCTCTATCTGCATTCTATGTCTTAAAAGTGAGGAGTGTGTTTCTCATCTTTTCTTTTAGTGCTCTTTCTCCAAGGAGATTCAACACTTGTGGCAGGGTGTGTGGAATTAGGCTTTCTAGCATGTCTCCTCTTTGGTTGAGTTTTGGGCCCACTGGGGTAAGCCTCTTATTAAGACTTATTTTCTTCAGATTGTTTGGGCTCTTGGGCCTAGTTTCATCATCCGACATATTTGGTTGGAGAGGAATTGTAGGATTTTTTATGATGCTATAATGGTTGTTCAACACTTGTGGTGGAAAATTATTTTTCTATTTGTGAGACTGTCTTGGCAAAGTGTGACTTTGTTGGAGGTGTGGATCTTAGAGAGGTTATTATTTGCAATTAGTTCAATTTTCCTCCTCAGGGAGATGTTACTTCTCTTGGGGTGAGGAGTGTTAGGTAGGTCATGAGGAATTGATGTAGACATCCTTTACAGAAGATTAATCAGGAGGGTCATTGGATCCCTCCTCCTCATGGAGTTTTAGAAATTAATATTGATGGTTATTTTTAGGGGAATCTTGGTCATGCTAGTATTGGTAGAGTAGTGTGCAATTGTTTTGGAGATGTCTAGTTTATTTTCTCAATTTATAAGGGTCTTCATATGAATAATTTTATGGAGGCTCTATCCATTTTGTATGTTGTAGAGTATTGTTGTGTTCTGGGTTAGCAAAGGATTATTTGTGATCTAATTCTCAGGTGGTGGTGACTTTGTTGATTGAGTAGCAACTAGAAAATGTCATTTGGCACTTAGTTGTGGCTATTAGACATATTTTTTTGTTGTGTGGCTCTTTGGAATCTATTACTTTTATTCACATTCCTAGGGAGTCGAATGGAGTAGCAGATTGTCTAGTCAAATGAGCTTCTGATTAACTGCAGGGTTAGAATATTGAGGATAGGGAACAATTATCTTCAGAATTGTCTCACATGTTGGATCATCTAGTGGATAATGATAGGACTGTGCAGTGTTCCTTTCTTTGCAAGGTAGTTGGTCCTTCCTGCTTTGTAACTTTAATTGCAAGGTAGTTGGTCCTTCCTGCTTTGTAACTTTCTTTGTGTCGAATATTCATAAGATATATAATGAAAAAATAAGAAGTTGCAAACTTATCTATGATATTGAATAAAAATATCCACATCAATCATTGGTTATAAACTCACAAAAACATAATGGATTCCTTCATAGAGAATATTAATCGTGTCGCCAGCTCATTATGCACATGAATGTGGTCTCGCGGAATGAGGAGTTGGCAGCCGAGATATCACAGTATCTGGTCATATTAAATAAGGTAGGTGCCACTCAAGCTAGCACTTGAATAATGGCAGAAAATCTAGAGAAATCCAAGTTTCCCATCTATTCTCACTCTCAACAAGAGCATTTTGGCAATTTTGACATCGCGTCATCTCTATACTTAAAGTTGATAAAACTTAGATAGAATGATGTTTAAAATGGCAAAGATTTCATCAACTTCAAAGTCTTTGATTTTCCACCTTCATAATTTTAGACAAGTAGTCTTAATGTCAAGTACTGTTGGAATTAACCAGCCTGCCAAAATCTCCAACAATCTAAGCTAGTGCCTTTTGAAGTGCGAAGAGATTTCCTACATCCACTAACTAGGCATTGGTATTAGCCACTTGGCAGATAATTTAATTTAATTTTTTTTTTAAACTGGCGAGTTTCTTACCTCAAAGCAAAATGCAATTAATGTGGTAGGTTGGTTGCAGGGATGATGGTTAGCCTTTAATGAGAGCAATCACATCAATTTTTGCAACTCAATTTGGCTGCTTCTTTCTTCTCTCCTTTCATTTCTGCCTTAGTTGAGCTTTCATTTTTAGAGGTCCGGTTTGGTTTTAAGAGAGCAAAAATTTCCCTTGCATTAGATAATTGATAATGGCTAGCTCCTCAAAATTTATTATTAGGGTATTTCCGGACCCAGTCTCATGTTTTGGCATTGACACTCTGGTTTCTTTAGCAAGTTCTAATAGACAAGCGAATTTTAAGGAAATCACAAATCAAAGATTGAAGAGGCTTATTCATACTACAAAGGCTTTGGTCATTTTGGTAGTTAAAATGGTCTTGGGAAGGGGTCATCTCGATAGAAACGAGTATTAAAGGGATAATACTCAAATTTACTCAAGATTTGTGGCCTCCTTGCTAGATAATCATGTGCCCAAGGTAGAGGTGAAAGAGTTGGCTACCCATCTTTTCAGTTTGGACCTCTTGGTTGGCTTAGGTAAAGTTTTAGGGTATGTTGTGTATGGGACTAGACTCCTATGGCCTGGGGATCTAGCTTTAGTCATGGACTCAGAAGAATCATTAACATTCTACCCTCTTCTTTTAGACCTCAAGGGTCCAACCCTCATGAAACATAGGGAAATTGTTGTTGTGGCATATGTTTTGCTCAAATGGAAGTTTTCTATGTTGAGGACAAGGAAAAGGAGGAAGAATACCAAGCTTTTGCTATCTTAAATGGTTTGGACTCATTCCTAAAGAAGAAGAAGAGACCCTCAATCGAAATGGAAACACTTCAGTTCATCTGCAGAGAGGCGAAGAAAGTGGTCAAGGCTAGAATAGCCAAGGATGTGGTTGAGGACATGGTCGAGGAAGGGGTCGGGGCAGAGAGTGTGGTCGTGTCTCAACACAATCCAGCTCCCATCCTAGGTCTTCATCCTAGGAGTGGTGTGATAAAAGAAAATGATATGAATTTGCTTGTAGAGATTTTTTTTTATAAGTTTTTTGAAATTTCGTACGAAGATGTAATGTTGATATTCTCAGACTAATATGATGTTTGCTAAGTTTATGATGAACTCTTCGGTTATTTTGTGGATTGAAATTAGCTCTAATCAAGAAATTTTCTTCTGCTATGGCAGGCCTAGAAGGCCAATCAGACTGTTAAATTTTTTTGTAATTCTGGAACTTTTTCCTTTAATATGAACTTTTTTGGCTATGTCGTTTATTGATCAAAAAAATAAAAAATTCAACAACCAAATAATACATGTGCCATTACATTTTATTCAAACAAAACTTATTTACCATAAGAAAAATATGATTTTACAATTTCAATTATTAAAAAATAAGCTATCTTATCATCTCAAAATAATACTTAAAAGTCAATATTGATATAATATAATAATTAAATAACATCGATATAATATAATAATTAAATAATGATGTTATCCTTGCCATCAAAATTAAATCCCATTAAAATAATGTTATTGAATGTTTATATCATAAATGAAACGTTTAAAAAATTAAAATTAAATATAATGTACCGTAGAACATTGTTCATACAATGAAAAGTAATGGAGCTTATCTTAATGGTTAACTTCATTAATGAAAAGGAAGGATTCTTGATTCCAGCAGAGAACCAGGGGAATCAGATTTACTGTTGATTCAACTGACAATTGGAAAGAAATCCCCATGACTCAGCGCATGCAAAGAATATTGACCTCCAGAAAAAACATAAATACATAACACTTGTCAATTTGGCGGTCGAGGGTTCGAATCTCTGGAGACACGGGGCAGGCACTACACATCACCTTGGGGAACTAATTATCATTTTCTTATTCTTTATTGTTGGCAATTTCCCAAAAAAGTTCTCTCATCAAACACTAATTGATTTCTAAAGAAATGCAGCAATAATTAGAGGGCAAGAATTTGAAGTAATCTTACATGAAAGCTGATATCTTTGGCAATGAAATCTGGGGCTTCAATACTAACCGATGCACTATGGCTAGTACTATTTCCTGCACTTCCAGCTGTGTCATTCCATCCTATATGTGTACTGTTTGCACCATCTCCATGTAAGCTCACCTTGCTTTTCCTTCTTCCAATAAATACTTTTTCTCTGTAATCACTCAATCACATACCCATTAATTTATAATGGAGAATGAACATATTAATTTACCCATAATGAAAAAGATCTCTAATAGTTGTACTGAGCTCAAGTTGAGGAAAACTAACAGATATGTTCCTGACTTAATATGTATGATAGTCCTCTGCATATTATCATTTGGCACTGAATCTATTGCCTCCTGTACTGTTGTGTAATTCCCAGATCCAGACTGATCAACATAGATATGATCATATGCATTGCATCTTCTATAATTTACTGTCATTTCTTTGACTGATAATGCTTTCAGATTTTCTTCCCTTGCATTTTCAAGGAATTTCAATGCAAAATCTCTAGTAAATTTTGAATATGATAGTGGTAAAGAAGCCCAAATGAATGCAGCTACAAAAAGATGGAGGTTCACAACAGTCTTACCCATTCTGATTTAGCTATGCATTCAAGAGATTCTAAGCTATTTCCTTCAAATGAAAGGCAATGCAAAATTGTTCAACAACATTGATACATTCCAAGAAAATGACTCTATATAATTACAAGGAAAGGCTTTTTTAATCCAGTGATAGACACATGCCATTGGTGTTCGACTAAACATCTGCAAATGCAAATGGAGTGTTGGACACAATTATTTTGATTTATACCATATTTGTTGGAAATATAAACTCTATTTTACTCTATTATATAAGAATTTATGTGTGTATATATTTTGTCTCATTCGATCCTTCAATTGACATAAGACAATCTATTTAAATCTCTCCAAGTTCAACAATACCAATATCAAATGTTAAAAGATATATATGTATGTAGAAATTTATTATTATGATCAAAATAATCATTGAGAAGGTAAGATCTTTGCATTATACTAATTGTGTGAATATCATTCAATTCATATTTGTTGAGAAAAAAAACTTTTATTTTATTAGCTGGGATTATAAGTTATACAATTATAATTTATATATTTCATTTATTTAATATTTATAATTTTTTGTTTTGTTGAGTTTCTTTAAACCAGTAATATTTACATGCACATGAGTAAGATTAAGTTTTGTTAGTTGAAATTGATAAATTATATAATTATAATTATTTATTTTATTCATTCAATCTTTCTGATTCATTTTTACTATAAAATTTCATGTGTGTGAAATAATTTTTGTTTGTTGAGATCAAAGAATAATTATATATTTTTATAATAGATTAGAGATTTGTTAGATGCGTATTCTCAAATAATGTCTCTTAGTCAGTAAAGTGTTTTCAAATTTACATGGTTCTATATGTATATTTCCAACATGGGTTTATGGTCATGAACTAGTCTTTTCAATCGAAACTCATCCTAACACATTTTGCAAACTCATATTTTATTGGACCTAGACAAGAAGGATATAGACACTAATCAATAAAACCTAAATTTCAAAATTTAAATTTGGGGAGGATGAGTCCATGTACTATGGGGATCCTCCTATCACCACAAGATTATCCAATAACATGAAAGGGGCCAAATCAAAGTTTGTAAAGTGTGTACAAAAGTATGTGTATACATAAGTGTAATCTATAAGGAAATAGGGTGAATGTAAATGAACATGTTAACAAAAGGATGGGGACAAGCGGTTAGTGTCTAGGAGGGAAAGAGACTCAACTTTGTACAAAATTATATCATTATATGTCTATGTATCAAGCCACTCTTCTCAAAATTGAATAAAATATTTAGGCAAAATGATATGGATAAGACTCCATATAAAGTAAATGGTTATTTTTGTAGAAACCAAAGATGAGCCTTTGTATGAACTTGTAACTATTTGTGAAACTCAACTTGAAAGCATTAATGACATGTTGTGACCCCTAAAATTATCTACATCCATAGGATACATGGAATTCTAGGAGGAAAAATAGTACATGAAAAGTAAATGTAAGAAAAATTTAAGCATGTATATAAAAATAATTATAAATTAATTCCTTGTTTAATTTTCACATGAACACGTCAGAAGATAAGCATGAGAAGGACATGTGCTAGAGATGTTATCAAGGAAAAAAATTGCTGCCCCTTGAACATGGGTACAAAATGGTGATACGATCCTCAATGGATAGGAGCAACTATGTAAACCATTAGAGCAACATATACCCCTGTAGATGGTGAAATCAGATCTAAGATCTTATGGAGGAAGATTCAGATTGATCTAACATTAGACAATGAAGTACACAATAAACACACACACACACACATGCATCTTAACAAGGATTTGCCTCTATTGTTCTCCTACCAATCAAGATCAAATGACAGATGCTCTCAGAAGCACATACACAAGAAGATATTATGGATGGACATAAAGGATATCAAATACAATGAAATTGATGTGAGAATCAATGAGATGATGAAAAAAATGATCAAATATGCAAACTAGAATGCAAGAGAAAAGATTCAAAGTGCAAGTATACAAATGATAGAGAGATTTCCCAAGCTAAGAAATGAGAGGGGGCCAGATTTAAATAGTTGTCCTCAGAGAGGATCCAAGTTGTAGGACGAATGTGGGATAATAGATTAGGGCATAAATGAAGAGTGTTTATCCCACAAGGCATTACATGAGTGTAATTGATAGGGGTGAGAGATGATAAATAAAGGGTGCAGTTGTGATGTGAGAAGGATTTAGGAATTTGTGAATTTAATAAATAATGAAATTTGTATTATTTAATGGATTATGTTATTAAATGAAATTAGTGGAATAATTAATATATTCTTGATTTAATGAAATAATGAATAGTATAATAGAGAATAATGAAATAATGAGAAATAAATATTAATATTGGATCCACTTGATGATGTAGGAAAAATTAAGATTAATTAAGAGGACATTTCAATAAAAATATATTTTCAATTCTTTCACCAATTTTTCTTAAGAGTGGAAAGGCTAAATGCATAGGGACCATACCAAGAAATGATGATAAGTAAGTCTATCCAATGAGGCATTCATTTACCTCTTAGTTTATTTTTTATCATTTGTTTTATTTAAATTTTCATGAAAGACCAAATCTCCAATTCAAAACTCTCCTTGGATTATTCCTTTTTTATTTGTATATAGTATATGTAAGTAACCCAATATATTTTACATGTAACTCATCAAGGGTTTTGTTCTCTTCTAAGTGGTGTTCCCAATATGTATACTCATCAATCATATCATAGATGAAAACATATGATGATGGAATCTCAAGATTGAGAGACATTGTAATGAAATAATCTAACAAATGAGAAAGATAATATGAAATATTCCACAAATGCTTTATAATAGCTGAAAATAACAAGCCACCTCAAGGGGATGAATCTCCAAATATCTCCAATGAGAACACACTTCACAATTTGATGATAAAATAAGACTCACTACCTCCTATACATAGCCTACTTATTTTTAGGATATCATTGGGCCAACCTGATAATATAGGCCAAAGGCCATCCTAAATAACTAACTAGTGATATAATAAGGATCTAATATTGTCAAACACACAAATATTGAGTGGGGGATGATAATTAATTAATCCTTTCTACATTAAACGACTAGATTCATAACACCATCAATACATTATCAGTAACAATGCAAGTAATGAACACATCCACACAAGAGAACACCTAATTTACATGGAAATCCAAAAGGGAAAAACTACGGTGATATTAGATGTTTGTATCTACTACCCAAGTATAGCCTGACAAAAATAGTATAGAACTTATAATAATTTTGTAGGCACAAACCCACGGGAATATATATACAGACACACCAATCCCCTTTGACTAAATTATAACTTAGCCACTGAGCACCAACTCAAATCAAGAGGTACACACACACACACACACACACACACACACACACACACACACACACACACACACACACACACACACACATATGCTGGCTATATGGAGGAATTGCTTATGTGTTCCATTGATGTTTTGTCATTGATGTCAACACTATCTGTTATGGTTGGTTATCGGTAGAAGATCTTGTGTTACCTGATAAGGGTTTAAGGTTTAATTGAAAAAGATTTTACTTGGAATCCTTAACAGAATGCATAAGTGGTGTTGGTGTAGCTTCTAGATGGAATTCAAGATGCAAAAGGTGATCCTTGATCGTGCCTCGACTAATTGGAGACATCCCTTGGCATGGTGGACCTAGATTAGGTCTGGTACCTATCTAGGTTATGGACCGGTATCATGTTAACATGTTCTCTACACGTTACCGAGATGATTTATGGATTGGTTAATGATGTTTTGGTCTAAAGCCGACATGGCATATCATTGTAATATGGATGTATGTAATGATCTTATTATAATATCTTTTAGGTGGCCGACCTAATTGGTTTAGGCCTTAGGGTTTGTATAAATTGATGTAAGACTCATTGTAGATCGAGCGTCATGGTCATGGAATGAAATATCATATGTGAAGGAGATCTGGTCGATCATAGGTGATCAAATTGGGTTTAAGTAAGAGGTCAAAGGCCTCTGGTATTGAGCTTAATCGAGACTGTAATATGGCATGGTAGATGCTATCTCTAGAAGTTCATTCTTCTGGATTGTTGTCCAATTATCTTGAGGTGGTTATAACCTCTCAGTATTCAGCGAGTCTCCTTTGCAATGAGCAGTATGCTCTAGGCAGTGTGCCTTCTTGCATGTGCAGACCCCTTATTGTATCACACACTTTTTGCAGAAGTATCATCTGACTGTGGGTAGGCTTCCCACCATGGTTTTTCCCTTTACCAGGTTTTCCAAGTACAAATCATGGTGTTATGTGGTATGGTTGCATTGTGTTAATTCTTTGTTTCATTCTTAATTTTTATTGCTTACCGGTATCTATTTTTCCTATTTCGATATTCAATATTTATATGCTCCGGTTAAAGGTTATAAAGTGGTTTGATTAATATAATTTGTTGACAACTGATTCATCCCCCCCCCTCTAAGTTGTCCACCAGTTATCCTAACAATTGGTAGCAGAGATTTGGTCCTCTTTTGCAGAAGCTTAACCGCTTGAGGTATATCCTATGGCAGCTAATACTTTAAATCCACCAACAACTATTTTCAGAAGAGAAATCCCTAAGCTTGATGGAACAAATTATGGGATATGGAAAATCCGAATGGAGATTCATATTAGATGTCTTAGCAAGGATATTTGGGAGATCACTGAGAAAAGATATACACCTTATGATCCGACATCTGGCAATCTTGCTCCTATAGACTTGGACAAGAATATTGAAAATGATTGCAGAGCTAGAGAAGCTCTCTTGTGTGCACTTACTGATCAACAAATCATGGGATTGACTGATAAATCATCTGCAAAGGTTATGTGGGATAAATTGCAAACTTTGAATGAAGGCAACCCTACTATAAAAATTCCTAAACTTGATGGTTACTGGGTAGGATATGAGAACTTGAAGATGGAAGATAATGAAAGAATTGCTACATTTATGGAAAGAGTAAATGAGATTGTTATGGGAATTCAATGTTGTGGAGGATCTCTGAGTGAAGAAGAAATTGTTTATGGTAAAAATGGAAGCAACAATATTGAAAGACTAAATAGATTCAACCACAAAACCCTAGCCTAACAAAAACAAAGATCCACCATAACATATGAATATTACCTAAGACAATGCAAATCAAAAATCACAAATATTATACCATCACATGTCCAATAGGGATTGGATCTCCATTCTTCCTATCTCCATTGATCTTGCTTGGATATATTTGCTCTCAGATTTTATGTGTGCAAAAGAGCTCAACAAAGAACAAAAATGTGGTTGCAAGTAGGCTTGATCGTATATGAAAGTTTGAAAGCGTAGTTGGGGGTTGATAATGAAGGAAGCATCTCCTTATATAGAAGACACTATAAGAAATGGAGGGATAAGATTAAGAGGTGTAAAAGATAAATGGCTGGCTAGGATTAGAGGGTAGGTAAAAGAAATAATAAAATAATGAGAGGGTAGGTAGTGTAGGAATTAAGAGATGAATGACATGTGTCATGGATAGAAAAGGTTGATGAATTAATTAAATAAATAAAGATTTATTTAATTAATAGAAGAAGTGGGATCAAATAAATAAATAAATATTTATTTAATTTGGGAAAATGATTATTTAAATAAATAAATGTATTTATTTAAATGAGAAATAAGGCTAGAAGAGGATAAATGAATTAATTAAATAAATAAAGATTTATTCAATTAATAGAAGAATTAGGCTAAAATAATTAAATAAATAAAAATATTTATTTAATTAGACATGATAATTTTAGGTTTCTACATTTTGCCCCTCTTTGAGACAATGCAGCTTGTCGCGTTGTTTCAAAGAAGATAAGATGAACTGATACAAAGTTGCCCCAAGATGGGAATGATATGCTCCCTCGAGAGATTGAATGAAAATGTCTGAAACGATCGCAAACAATCTCTTGATAAGAAAGAAAGGCTAGAATGAACTGACAAGATAGGATAAAGTGACAGAGTCACAAGATAAAGAAGACTGACTCGAGAGACTAGGGCTAGGGTAGTCTATAAGATAGACTACAAGGGAAAACATCCTCATTGTCATCCACACACCTAAGAGATCAGAGTACAAAGAGAGCAGAGAGCAGTCACCAATGATGGCATTGGTGCATAGACTTGATCGCGTTCGCTGATATCAGAGGCCAATAGATGCAGGAGAGTCGGTAAGTACCACAAAACCTCCTTGTACTTTGTTGCATTAATTGTTGTCATAAATGCATGTCAAGTAGAGTAATAAATGCACTCTAGAAAATGTCAAGCGGGGGGGAAAATGCTAAGGCACGTCTATGTTGGTGTCAGGCGTGTCTGGGTACGATAGGTGTGTCTGCGTTGGTACCAAGTGCGTCTATGATTGCAATAGTATCTATGTTCAATGCGAGCGTGTATGTGTTTGCAGGTGCACTTGTGCAGGACCGACGTGTCTGGGTAGAGCAGAGGCACGTTTGTGTGATTCAAGCACGTCTATGCAAGGCAAGTGCATTTGTGAAGTATGCAAGCGCATTTATGTCATAAATGCATGTTTATGTCTTCAAGGCCAAAACAGTAGTTCTTTGATAAACATGCGTTGTCGATTGGATAAGTTGCTGAGAGGATACACTTAAGAAGGTCCTCTAGGGAAGACTAGAATAGCAAATAGGGCTAGGATTGACAATTTTGTGATAGAACATACATTGCCAATTACGAAACTACTCAAGAGGATACACTCAAGCAGAGGCCCTAAGATAGGATAGATCGAGGCACTTTGTGATGAACATGGAGTACCATAGAAATTGACAATTCTGTGATAGAACATACGTTGTCAATTGGATTAGGCTGAAATTGACAATTATATGATAGAACATACATTGTCAATTGAATAAGCTACTCAAGAGGATACACTCAAGTAGATGCCCTAAAAGATAGGATCAAAGTAGCACTTTGTGATGAACAGGGAGTACTACTAGGATAAAAAGCAACACTTTGTGATGAATAGGGAGTACCACTAGGATAAAAAGCACTTTGTGATGAATAGGGAATGCCACTAGGATTGACATAGTTGATTTTATTGATTGTAGGAGGACCTACCAATGTTGGAGTCACGAGAGAGATTCCCTTCGACTCAGAGTTGACATTCAAGGATAGAGCAGCGGTTGAGGTCATGGAACTCTGATATATTTTGTATGTGCCTGAGTTTTGGGTGAACATGTGTTTGTTGACTGCATTAGCTGAGAGATGGCACTTATAGACATGCACATTTCATTTGTCGATGGGTGAGATGATAGTCACCTTAGAGGATGTATATAGGATATTGTGGATACTGATCGATGGGGAGTTTGTTCCTTACGACCAAGACAGAGACATGGATGCACTAAGATGAGTGTTTCAGGATCCAGGATTGGAGATGAGGGCTGGACATGTGGCTTGGGACACCATGACAATGATAGGATTGGCACTATAGGCGGTGCTGGTAGGAGTGATTAGTGGATTTCTCTGTCTGGACAGGGTGACACAAGGGTTGGCTATGGGATGGGGGAGGACTCTAGAGACATTGGTGACCGAGCACACTAGGTTTGCATGGGGATCGTGTTTATTGACACACTTGTATTATGAGTTGCATCGGTTTGTATATCATGGATCAACAAGATTGGGATGCAGAGTGACATTGTTGTAGGTATGGGCATATGGGTATCTACTAGTTAAATAATCGATACACTTCAGGGGAAGAGGACATGGGCACAACTATGTTCATTTTTATGATATGATTACTTCTCAGCCATAGATTGGGAGGCTAGAGTATTGACGTTGGGTTATGGATGAGATAGACAGTGTGGTATGGAGGTCATATTGGGACTGTGAGGAGTGGAAGAATGGTGCAGTGGAGCTACCATATGTATTTAGGAATAGGTATCTGATAGGGAGGACACCATATATTATTGAAAGGCAGTTGATTGACAGGGTATGCAAGTAGTTCAATAGAATACAACGGATGCCATGGGGGTCAGGGATGTATGCACAGACAGTGAGGGATTAGGTGCATCTAGGTCTGCTATTGTCGTATGATCAGGCAGTGACACAACTGTAGAAGATGGTTCCCATGCCTTGGGATATATGTGAAGATGTGGAGGATGTAGAGATGGATGTAGAGTATACTAAATATTGGGTAGAGTATCCATTTCCATGGTTGACAGATCTAGGGGAGCTGATAGATGGAGATGGTGGAGGTGATGGAGATGATAGTAGAGATGGTGGAGGCGAGGCACAGTGGTAGAGAGGAGAGTGGCTCACAAGAGAGAGGGCGGAGAGGAGAGACATGCTCAACATGCTCATGTAGTGAGGGGTAGAGGTGGATTGTCATTACAAGTGCTAGCAACATAGGCTCCCAGAAAGGTATAGGCTCCTAGATAGGTACAGGGATGGGGATAGGGACAAGAGCAGCCAAAGGGATAGGGTGAGGGGAGAGAGGAGGAAGATGAGCTACTATCCTTGAGGGAGATCTGCCAGGGATAGGCAGATGAGATCCTGGATCTGGAGAGGGATACAGCTAAACTTAGGAGATAGCTGAGGGACACTGAGCAGGAGAGAAATTAGGCTATTCAACACTATATGGAGGCTAAGACAACACTGAGGGTAGGGAGGCAGGAAGAAGAGGACATAAGGGTTGGATATGCCTATGTTTTGTAGGCAAAGGAGGAGATAGCCTACTAGAGAGACCTATATTTTGGAGGGTTGCCACCAGATTAGCAGGCTAGGAGCTTCCAGAGACCATCATGAACTATGAAGATGTCTAGAGGGAGAGACAGGAGACAGGCATCTAGCGGTGGGATCATGGGTCCTCCACCACCACTAGATAGAGGGGGTAGGAGAGATGATCCTGGGGTGGGTCCTTCCAAGGCTCAGACTCTATCGAGGCCAGCCAACTCCAAGGAAGGGAGTTCATCATAGACTTAGAGGGCTCCCTATGTGTTAGTTTTGTACCATTTTGTATGATGACACCTTTGGGTGATTGTAGCCATATGATTTTGACATCATTGTATCATGACACTTATGATTTTTGAGATATATATATATATATATATATAAGAGATGATTCATATTTACAACAATGATATGCATGTGTGCCTATGTGATGCATGTTTCTATGTGATGCATGTTTATATGTGATGCTTATGATGATGATTTTATGATATGGATGCAAATATGTACATGATGAAATGCAATATTTTTGTTCTTTTATGTTTTTATATGTTATACATATGTGAATGTAAATGTATGAAATGCAAATAAATATGATAATGCAAATAACTATTTACATGATGAGAATGTGAAATGTGCTAGCATGTGTTGTGTGCAAGATGTGATACAATTGTGATATCTATATGTATGTATGAAATGCTAATATGTGGTATTGTAGGTGTAAACTATATGAAATGCAAATGTTTTTTGCATGTCATTATACTCAGTCATGTGATAGTAGGCTACACAGACTCAGGAAGGATGATGTAGGTCAATCAAGAAAGGGGGACGAAAGATAGAAGGTATGGAAGTGAAAGATCTTCTTGCGGTATTATCATCATTGAGCTTTATTATGACAAATAGGTATGAGAATCCAGGAATATGTTCGACCCAGAAAGTCATTGTACCTATTTGCATGGAGATCAAACAGTTACAAACAAAGGAATGCCTCAATTCACAATAGACTCACAATGTCCTCATATCCTTGGACAATTCATAGTATTACTAAGAGACAATCCACAGACATCAAAGAAAAATAGGTGACGATACCCATCCTTGCCTTTCTAGTTAAAGACATCTTAGAGATAAAATCTCTAGTCAGAGACATCCTAGACAAGCTAAAAGACATGTCACTAAAATATAAAATCAAAAGAAAACCAAGACTCGACACCAACATCCACTGTAGTCCTCAAGTTTAGTGTCTCTTGTCACTTGAATAAGTCTATTTGATTATGGTCACAATGTTTACTTTCACAAAAAGGATAGATAGCATTGAACCATAATGTAGTCTGCATCTATTGAAAGATTTGATCTGTTGAAGCCCATTGTTGCTTGTGTCTCATCTGAAACTAGCTGACTCCATGAAACCAATACATTATTGTAGAGAAGATGGAACTTTATTGCGGATCTGTGATGCAAGTTTTCCTTTATTGTGGATTGTGTGTGGATAGACTGAAGAAGACTAGAAGAAACTGTACTCCTTGGAATGTGTGATGCTCTTAGTTCCACACCCGTCACTAGACTTAGGATTTGCCTTAGCCACATATATGAGCTAATTTATTATGGATGGAAAGGTTGTGAGTGTGTGCAAAGTGAAAGGATGAGATGGAATCTTGAAGGAGGGAGGAGCAATGTCTCTAGACATGGTGCTGGTGACCCAGTTTTCACCGTGGTACTTGCCCAGAGCACCACCAAAGTGGTTTTCACCACTGGACGAAATGTTTTTTCTTTAATTTTTTGATTTTTCAATTTTTCAATTTTTTTTGTGTCACAAGGCGCCTGTTTGCCAGGTTTTCACCAAGTAACGATTTTTTATTTTATGATTTTCTTTTTGTATTTTTTAATTAGGATACTCTAAAGAGATATGTGTAAAACCTATGAAGGTGCATGCTATTGATAGGATCCTCCAAATGTTCGCCATCTAAAGTTGCAAGTTGATATGCACTGGATCCATAGATTGTTGTAATGATATAAGGACCAAGCCAATTTGGTTCGAACTTGCTCTTCTTCTCTCTATCTTGCTGATTTTTAGGGTTTTCTTTGAGAACTAAGTCACCTACCTCAAATGTGTGAGGCTTTACCTTGTGATTGTAACTATGACTCATCTATTGTTGATAAGCCTTGAGATTATTAAAAGCAGTTTGTCTTCGTTCATCCAATAGTTCTAGTTCTTGTAAGCGAGAGACCCTGTAGTCTTCATCATTGATAATGTTGTGCAAAGAAACTCGTAAAGATGGTAACTCAACCTCAATAGGCAAGATAGATTTAGCGCCATAGACAAGTGAATAAGGTTTGGCTCCTATAGGTGTGCAAACACTTGTGTGATAAGTCCAAAGTGCGGGATTAAGTTGAATATGCCAATTTCGACCACCGTCATCAATTGTCTTTTTGAGGATTTTAAGAATAGATTTATTAGACACCTCAAGTTGACCATTACCTTGGGGGTAATAGGGAGTGGAGAAACAATGAGTAATATGGAAGAGATCACAAAGTTCATGAACATCTTGGTTTTTGAAGGGACGCCCATTGTCGATGATGATGGAAAGAGGAATACCATACCAGAAGATGATATAATTGAGAATGAATGTAGCAATCTGTTTTCCAGTGACTTGTGTGAGGGGCATGACTTCAATCCATTTTGTGAAATACTTTATGGCAGTGATAATGAATTTGTGGCCATTGGAAGGAGGGTGAATCTTGCCTATGAGATTGAATCCCCATTGACAAAAGGGCCAAGGACTCGCAATCGGTTGAAGTTCTTATGATGGTGCATGAATAAGGTCTCCATGAATTTTACATTGTTTACATTTCTTGACAAACTGATATGAATCTTTTTCCATATTGGGCCAGTAATATCTTGTCCTGATGAGTTTCTTGTTTAAGGTAGGACCACTAGAATGTGGACCACATATTCCTTCATGAACTTCACGTAATGCAATCTGATTTTTGTCCTTTTCTAAACATATAAGGAGAGTGCCATCTACACCTCGATGATATAGGATATCAGCTAAAATGATGTACCGGGAAGATTGGCGAATGAAATTGCGACGTTGGTTGTTGGATAAGTCAGGAGGAAGGGTGTTGTTACGAAGGTATGTGAAAATAGAACCATATAACTAGGAATTAGGACCAATGACACATATCATCTCAGTAGGAGTGATCTCATATGAGGGAACCAAAAGGTTATCCACCAAGAACTCATAGTGGGTTTCATTCTGTGATAGATTGATCAGTGAAGCACTAGTAGCCATGGCATTTGTGACCCGATTCTTCCCTCTTAGTATCTGCTCAAAGGTTATCTTCATGAAATGTTGCTTGAAGTCATCTACCATTTTTTGTAAGGCATTAATTTTTCATCCTTTGTTTGGTAATCATCAGTTGCTTGATGAATTCCTAGTTGAGAGTTCCCAAAAACATGAAGTTCCTGGATCTTCTACTGAACTGCAATCTGTAATCCAGTTGTTAATGCCTCATATTCTGCTATGTTATTAGTGCAAGGAAATGACAATCGATATGATTTTGGAATGGAATCCCCTTGACGTGTGATAAAGAGGATGCCAGCTCCTGCACCATGCTGCATGTATGAGCTGTCAAAGTACAGTTGCTGAGGCTTTATGTGTGATACTATCAAGATGGATTCATCTGGAAATTCTGAAGTTAGAGGAGCATCATCTATCATGGGAGCATTTGCTAACTGATCTGTGATAGCTTGTCCTTTTATTTCTTTTTTGTCCACATATTCAATGTCAAATTCACTTAAGAGCATCACCAATTTGGCTAGTCTACCAGTAAGCGTCGCCTTATTAAGAAGGTATTTTAATGGATCGATCCTTGTGACCAGCTTAGTTTTATGAGTTAGCATGTAATGTTGTAATTTCTGCGAAGCAAAAACCACAGTGAGACACACATGCTCAATTGGTGTGTAGTTTAGCTCATAACCGACCAAAGTACGATTGATGTAATAGACTGCTTTTTCTTTGCCCTCAGCATCTTGTTGTGCTAAGAGTTCCCCCAATGCTGTTGATGTAGGTGATATGTAGAGTAACAGGGGTTGTTGTGGGACCAGTGGCATCAAGACTGGTGGATTCAAAAGATAATATTTGAGTATCTAAAAAATCCTGTTGACAATTATCATCCCATTTGAATTTGATGTTTTTGTATAGCAAGTGCTGAAAAGGATGACATTTATCCACAAATTGTGCTATGAATCTTTATATGGACTGGAGACTTCCTTGTAAAGATCAAAGTTGACTGATATTTCTTGGTGGTGGCATTTCTAGGATTGCTTTGACTTTTTCTGGATCGGCTTCAATTCCTCTTTTTGAGATAATGAATCCTAGGAGCTTCACGGAGGTTACTCCAAAGACACATTTCTTGCGGTTTAGTCTTAGTTTATATTTTTCCAACTGATCAAAAATGACTGAAAGGATGTCCAAATGTGTATCTTTGTCTATTGACTTTCCTAAGAGATCA
Organism: Cryptomeria japonica; assembly: GCF_030272615.1. Taxonomy (NCBI): domain Eukaryota; kingdom Viridiplantae; phylum Streptophyta; class Pinopsida; order Cupressales; family Cupressaceae; genus Cryptomeria; species Cryptomeria japonica. The sequence goes on along the minus strand of NC_081405.1, from coordinate 358,826,473 downwards.
TCAACATAATCTTCTATAGTTACGTGCATGGGATCATGAAAGATAGTAGTCATGGCTCGTTGATATGTAGCGCCTGCATTCTTTAGCCCGAAGGGCATGAAATTCCAGTAGAAAGTTCCCCAGGGACAAGTAAATGTTGTTTTGTGTTGATCCTCAAATACGATTTTTATTTGATTGTAGCCAGAGAACCTGTCCATCAAAGATAAAACTGCATGACCTGTTGTGAGATCTATGATCAGGTCGATGTTTGGCAATGGAAAGTCATCCTTAGGACAAGGTGTTGTTCACCAAATCTGGTTAACCCAAAATCACCTGCAATCCTTCTATGAAATGGCCAATTTCAATCTATGGAACACATTAGGAATTGGACAACATAACATATGACCCTAATTGATCCTCTTACACTTCAGGTTCAGCTAGACCTAGGGGGGGGGGCACCCTTTTGATGCATTAAATACAACCAGTTACAAACATATGACAACATAAAAAACAATAAACAGAGAGATCATTCCACAAACCCAACCAATTAGAAACACACTAGAGATTGGCTAAATCAGTATAAACAATAGATGAAATAGGGCTTGGAATGAATAGAACACAACCCCTAAACACAAAGGGAAATAGATTTTCTTTAAATGTGTATGAATCTAAAAGTATCCCCAAATCCTTCAAAGATGAGTGCCTTGTTCATTGGGCATGGAGTCACACACAGAACTACAAATGCAAATCTTAGCTACAAACTTGTCTTCCTTATAGAATATTCCTGCATCGACACCTTATACCAATGCATTACTGGATTCATTCACAAAATTATCAGATTTGGGATACATAATCCATTATTTATGAATGATTACAGAATTTAAAGCCTCCATTGAAGGATACCTACAAATAATCATAACAATCTCCTAGAGATGACAAATTCTAACCTCCTTGAGGATTCAATTTGTAACAATGAAATATAGGCCTAGAGACAATTTTGTGTGAAATATACTCACGCCTAACATAAGTAAAACCTGCAACTAGAAAATAATTTGCAATACTGCAATATAACCTTATACCTTGAAAAAAAAAACCAAAGACTTTTACAGACATGGAAAAGAAATTCAGAAACTGGAAACCAAGAAATCTGGAGCATTTCTATCAGAATTCTGGAACCCTTACAATTGAGAAGAAAATGGGATTATGAAGGAGGGGGGAAAAGATCAGAATTTGCCATGTGTCCCATTTTCCCTAACTACAAAATATCTCCTTTTCTTCCTATGAAAACTACTCTCAAAATATCTCATGTTTGTTGAGACAAACTACATCACTAGTTTCCTTCTCTTGAGAGCTTTCCGATGATATATAATATGTCTATGTTTGGGCAAACAATAACCCCTGGGAGAAATAATCTCTCAATGTGAACCATCATTTAAATTTTTCATTTTTCTCTATACACTAAACTATGCATTTAAATTTGATTTTTTGCCTGATTTTTCATCTGACACCCTGCCATGTGGCAACTTGTGATTTGGTTGTGGCACCACCTAGGATGACACCTCACCTATCTGCCACTTTTCGGCCATGTCATCACCACCTTAGCACCATCTCACCAAGACTCACCAGCTAGACCGCCACCTGGATCACCACATCATCAGTCGCTACTCCACGAAGGGTAACAGTCGAGCACCTTCGCTTCATGGAGTAGCGCAAGCTTTGCGCAGTAGCGCCAATCATCAATCATCTCTGAACTTGCATGATCTTTAATACGCCATCCATTTTCCACACGTGCTTTGTTGCCAATCCATGATGTTAATTAGTGAGTATCTTCGCCTTGCGACTTAGTGACCATCATCCGATCACCTCAAACTGGCTCACTAGTTAACTCATTTTTTCACTGCAAAACTCACTTACCTCAGGAACCATGTACGCATGGAGTCCACCTGGTTGCCACCTAGCTCATCGGTCACCTTGGGAAATGTACACGCACACATGGGGTCCACTGGGTGCCCAACCAACACCTTGCGTCAAAAGCCTTCAAGGCTTTGGCACTATAGATGAGTGTGTTCTTATATTTAAATACTCAAAAATCACATCGCCCAGCCAATGTGGGATATATGGATTTTCCTAAAAATGTATTTTCTGAGAGTTTCTTGAAAGTTTTAATGGCACCTTCGCAGAAGTTTGACAACCCTTCGCCACTGCACAGGAGGAACCTTGAATAGAAATTACATTTGTTTGGAAGTTTATGAGATGCTCAACATTGCCCTTTGCATTTTCTTTAAAGTTTGTTTTTTTAAAAAACCTTATCAAAACACCACGTTGTTCTGCCTATAGGAGGACATTGTTTTCAATTTGGATTATGTTTGCACAACAGGGAGGACATTAAATGCAATACACTTGCCATTTGCATTTGTTTTGGATATGTTTGATTGGATCCCATCAAACACTCTGGAGGGGGAGGGGAATTTGGCATTTGAAACCTACTTATAGCATTGAAATGGTGCCCTTTCAACACCATTTAACTCATGGCAAGGAGACTTTGTTACATTCAAAATCCATGCAAACCTGCTAATTGCATCTGCTTTGGGGATTTCTATGCCTGGGTCAACCACCACGCTGCCTGCATTTGCTTGAAAGTTTCCATTGCCTTTTCAACGTGGGGAAGAATGCCTAGAAAAGTTGTGGAATTTGGATTACACCAGCCAATCTGCATTCTGGAAAAGTTTCAATGGCTTTGCCATCACCCATAGCACTCCATGCAGCTCACAACAGGAACCACGTAGGAGATGAATTCGGCTTCATGCCAATTGCATTGCTTAAGTTTTTAAACGTGTTTATCCACTGCCAATGGCATTTGCTTGGAGTTTCATTATGCTACTCACAGGTGGGAGGATTTGCTGGCAATTGAACTTGCTATCACATTTGCTTTGAAGTTTAATTAAAACCTTTCCCAACCTGGCACTATAATGCATGTAAAATTCATCTTAATAACAATGTATCAATTAGAAATCAAGGGAAATCACGAATCCCTATCTAATCAAGGAATCTAACAAACAAGATAATGAAATAATGCAATATCAAATAGGAATTAAAAATCAAATCAAATCAAACTAAAACTCCCTTATCCAAGATTGCATATCACTTCCATTGCTCTTCTCTTCTCCATGGTATGATGGCTCTCAGATATTGCGCTGGTAACCTGCAAGTGACACAAAGATTCAAAGTTCGTGATTGTAGAAAATAGAGATTGGATGCTCAATTTATAGATTTTTGGAGAAGATTGATTGAAAGGTGGAACAAATTGATCAAGAGGTGGAACTTAGGTGAGCTCACATGAAAATTGATAGTTGAACTGTTGATTGTAGGAGTGAAACTCAATAGATTGAATAGATCAATTGAGTCAACTGATTGAGAAAAAGCTGACTGAAGGAAGAAAAAGAATGATTGGAGGAAATAAAGAGGATGACAAAGAAAGCTTAATTTAGAAAAAGCTAACTGAAAGATGGAAATAGAAGTTGAAGAGATAAATGATTTAATTAATTAATTGATTGAATTAATTAATTTAGTATGTTCTTGCATTTAGATTTAGATTTTCAATTTAATCTTTGTATGAAATTTATTCAAATAATTGAATTTATTTAATTCAATTTAGTATTTGAATATATTTAGAACTTGACTTTGATTTTCAATTTGGTTTTTGAAATCATCCACATGTATTTGAATTTGGAAGAAATTAGAAGAATATGAAATTAAATGAAATTAGAATTTGGGGATTTGGAATTGGAGAATTAAATAGTTAATTAAATAATTTAAAGAAACTATTTAATTATTTAGAAATTGAATTTTTACTAAATAATAAAGATTATTTAATTTAAAGGATTATGTCACAATTAATTAAATAATAAATATTTAATTAATATTTAGAAAAGGGTTAAATGATTAGATGATTAGAGATAGAAATTGAGAATTAATTTATTTAAATAATAAAGATTATTTAAATTGGGGAATTAATCAGAATTAATTACATAATAAATATTTAATTAATATTAGAAAATGATTAAAATGATTAAATGATGATAGAATAAGAAATAGAATAATTAGTAAGATGATGAGTAAATATGAAATTAGAAGAATAAGATTAATTAACTTAATTAAATAATTAAATAATTATTTAACTAATTAGAGGAATAATTAGTACATGATCAATGAGACATTTTTAGGTGTCTACATTTGCCCCTCTTTGAGACAATGTCGAAATGATGTTGTTTCAAAGAAAACAAAAAATTTCCGCCCCGATGATACTTAGGGTGTAAATATGCCCCCTCGAGAGATTGTTTGTGCACTAAAGACATGAATGATCTCTCGAAAAAAGAAGAATGTGAGATGAAAGATAGAAGAATGGTTGGCAGATTAAAAATAGAGATAGGTGATGTGAAGATGATATTGAGATAGAATATGAGAGAATGAACCTTAGATTGAAATAGAATAATGTTAGATGATAGAAAATGGTTTAGAAAGAGATGATGAGAAAATAATGTTTATAAAGAATATACGATTTAGAGAGAAGATGGGAAATCAACAGACTATCAAGAAATAGATGAGATGAGAATGAAATTGAATGAATCACGAACCTGTGTCATTTATTTTATTGCGCAATATATATTCATCACTGAGCCTTATTATTGAACAATGAAGCTTACCACATCAGGGTATAAGGAACAGAGATGTAAAGATATCTCATTGTTGAAACAAACATGTAGCAGACAAGGAGTGAACCCTCCATTATGGGAACTACGCTAGGGGTTGAGGTATGTGTGGCTTCCAATAGTTGGAAGCTCCTATCACAAACACCCACTAGAGAAATTTCCCTAAAATTTCATCGGTTCACACCACAAATAGCAAACAAAGAAAAAGATAATGCCCATTATAGCTCCTCTAGTCACTTGTGGACATCCTTTAGTAGCATAGGAACAATATCTATCACCAAAAGATAAAAGATAAAGATTGACCAAGACAAAATTCAGCAGCTATACTGACCTTGTGCCTTCATTCTCAGTTGCTTGATGTGATGGTTGATAATGTCTGATCTCAGAAAGTTATGGACCCCATTTAAGTTTGACTTGTCTGATTTTGAGTGTATCCTCTTCTGTTTAAGACAAGATAATGATCATGTTGATATGGATATGATACGATTGATAAGACAATTTGATCAATTGATTGCAGATGTTTGACTAGATAGTTGTATCCTTTGTTAACTTCATGCGAAGCATTTGCTAGATATCTGCTAGGGTATTTGTTTCTCACAAGACATTTTATTGCAAGTTTTTTCTGATTGATTAATTTTTTATTTTTAGTTCTTTTCCAAGAGATTTTTTGATATTTTTGGATTTTGTAGATCTATATTTGAATGTTTTTGATTGATTTTTTCAGGACTTTATTTGAATGTTTTTGGTTGATTTTTTCAGCACATTATATGGATGTTTTTGAATGATTTTTTTAGGACTTTATATGATTTTTTGGATTTTTTCAAGACTTTATACGATTTTTTGGGGATTTTTTCAGTTATGCCCCTAGTATGCAGATCTATATGACATGATGATCTGCAGAATGTATGTGGAGACAATGAATTTTTTGACATGACCTATGTGAATGCAATATGGAGGATGAAGATGCATTTCCTATTCGAACAAGGTTGACTATGTTTGTTTTTTGCATTTGTAATACACCAATTGAAATGGAGGTACAAAACATTTCATAGATAAGTGATCAATCGATCCCTAAGGCCCTTTGGAACATTCAATTCAACACACTTAGTGACTAGGATTTACAAATGGAGACACAAAAAACTTCCCCATTGGTTCTTGAAACTTTGATCTTCTTTTTCCCATGTGTGTGCAGATGAGTTAATTCTTGCTCTTGTGTTCACTAAAGATCCTTAGCATCCTATATGACTAGCTACATGGTTTATTCTAACTTCAAAAGCATCCCGAATAGAGCCTCGTTGCCAGCAAGTCTTGAGAGCTCCGATGAGGTTATAGACTATAATTTCTCAAATATTGCTCCATTGCTAGTAGATGTTCATATCCCTAACAGAGCTACTTGCATGTTCCCATATTCAATCTTTTTATCACACTTGTATACATGATATTTCAGTTATATATCATTTCTCTTTTGCCTTGAGATGGATATTTGGCATAGCTCTTTTTCTTTTTATTTTCTTTCCTTTACTTGTAAGTAATGAAACCTACTTGGGTGTGACAATTACAGTGGCGCTGAAGTAGAATTTTAGATTTTTCACTAGTCATATGATCAACTAGGTGTCTAGAATGAATTAGAGATCTTCTTAATATGTTTGAGATATAGCAATTGATAGATTTTGGGTTAACAAGTGTCAAATAGTGAAATCACTACCCAGCTAGAAGTAAAGCATCGTCATAGGGTAATGTTGAAAATGAATGACCTTAGGATCTCAAAGACTTCATGTCCTAATATCTAAGAAAGGAGATTAACCATGATTCTCTTGAATGCAAATGAATAATAAACTTGAACAATTGCCTTATTTTATTCATACTTCTATATGCTAATGCATAAACTTTTGCAAATGTGACTTCTAAATATGATGGTGCTTGGAAAGAAAATATATGCAATGCAGTGCTTTGAATAAAATGATATGCAATGCGGAAAGTAAAACCTAAACTAACCCAACCTTTAGGTTGTGTAGGTAGTTCATTGGCCTTTGTTTCAAAAGTTGGATAAAGATGTATTTTCCAATAGGATATAAGGACTCATCTAAGTGTATATGTTCAACATCTCCAATGTTGATTTTCTTATTTTTTGGATTATGTGGATCATTAGATGGAAATCCAGCTCTAGAACCCATGAATTCAATTATAGCCTTATCATTTTTAAAGAAATCCAATCATGTTAGGTTCTCTTGCCCCCAGTCTATCAAGTGTCAATGCACTGGGGGTAAATTATTACTCCCTTCTTTAGTAGACTCTGATAACATGAAGACTTGATTGTTTGACTGACTCTGTGTATCTTCATCCTGTATAACCTTTATTTGATACCTTGATATTACACTTTTTGGTGGGCTAGAATCATGGAGTGATAAGAATTCATAGTCATGAGAGTCTGTCTTACTTTCAATATATGTTTCATCATATGAGCTATCATCACTTATTTCTTCTTGTTTCTATGTCTAATTCTATTGTAGATTGGCTAGTCTTGTTTGGACATTAGTTACCCTTCTTAAGCCTGGTATAAGCCTTTGCAATCTTTCTTCATTTGTTTCATTAGGTTGAGCCTAATTTGCTTCTCATGGTAGAAGTAGTGACAATAAACATGGATGGGATTCGGGTGGTGGTGGTAACCCTGCATCTATTGCCACATTAGCTTGTACTGTTGTGTCAACAACTACATCATTTTGTAACTTAGTGGTAGGTTCTTGCAGGAGTTGTCTCATGTCTTATCCATCTGATTCTGCACTAGGTGATGTAGGTACCTGATTACTTATTTGAGATGAAGATGGGAGCGCCTGTGTGGACAAATTCCTTTGTGATATGTAGTCTGATGGTTTTCTTGGTCAATTTAGAATACCAAGGGTACACTATCTTGCTTCTATGATATGATGTACATTCTTATATCCCAATCCTTGATTCTTTGGATTATCATTAGGAACAATAGGTTCTAGCCTTCCTTGTTTCTGTAACCCAAGGCCTGTGGTACCATCATATCCATGTCTTGGAGTATTTTGAATCAATTGCCATACTGATCTATGTGTATTCTGGGTATTGTCATATGATCTTCATCTCTATATATCCAATGGTTAACATCATTGTTCAAGGATTCTTCTTGTAAGTCACCCCATCTAATGAAAGAGCATGAGTCTGTCTATCTGACAATTTCTTTTCCTTGTCTTGTTTTTGTACTCTATTGTGAGGTTTCCCAAAGGACTTAGGAGAAAGAGACAATTGTTTCCTACTTAAAGTATTTGCAATAGAGTACTCTTCACAACCCATATCTTTTATTTGTCAGGAGGATGTTTTAGGCATATCCTTTTTTATTTCTGTGATCTTTAATGTTTCCAATTGTATAGTGAGAGGTGTGGCCTAATTGATAGGTACCTGATTATCCATACTATCTTTCAGGTAATTGCAATGTTGAAATGGATTTTGATCACCCTTTATGGTGATTTCAATACCATTGTGTGGGAATTTAACACACTGATGAAATGTGGATGGTACTTCTTTCATGGTGTGGATCCATGGGCAACCCAATAACATGTTATATCCTAGCCCTCTATCCAAGACTTGAAAAGTGATCTTTATCGTTATAGGTCCTACTTGTATAGGTAATGTTATAATGCCTTTTGATGGATGTTCTTCATCATCATAAGCCTTGATATTTATCCTCTTGGAAGAGTCTATGTGAAGTTTAGAATATCCTAGTGCTTTGACCAGCTTTAAAGTGCAAATGTTGAGACTAGCTCCCCCATATATGAGTACTCTTCAGATTCTTCTCCTATGAATATAAGCTTCCAGATGTAGTGGGTTGTTATGAAGCAGTCTATCACTAGGAATATCTTGTTCTGTGAATGCAATACGTGTGCCTTGTGTCAGATTTTCTACCATAGACTGGAAGACATTTTCATCTATATCTCTATCCACTACCAAATCTTGAAGTGCTTTTTCCAGTATAGCTCTATGAGTGAGTGAAATACACAATAGTTCAAATAATGATATCTGTGTTGGATTTTTCTTAAGTTGCTCAACAACATTGTAAGTCCCTACTATTGGTGGTTGATTTTCTGGGATTCCTTGTAAAGTTACCTTTGATCCGCGAGTAACTACTGCACAGTCTCTATCTCTGGGAGTTATGGTGATTGTAGTGACTGTATCATTTGACTTACAAGATTTGTCTATATCATAGGCTATTTTATCAAGATTTATGTTAAATCCCTCTTCATAGTCTTTATGTGTATGTTTGACGTCCATAATGTGTTCTATGAGTTCATCTTCAAACCAACTTGAGTGAGATGGTTGATCATGCCCCCAGTCTCTAAGATAAAGATTTCTATCATCATCGTACTTCAGTGCTTCTAATATCATGCAAATTTGGTTATCATCTATGTGAGTGTTTTGATATTGGTCATCTTGATCAAGTTTTTCTTGTGAATCATGGTTTGCTATATCTCCTAAGCTAATGGCATGAATAGTATAGTCGTATGAGACCTTTGTGTAGTTAGTTGTATTGTCTTGGGTACTTGATGTGGTAGCTTTCCCTTTGTCATTCTTAACAAAAGGATCCTTAAAAATTGTATGATTTGTGTTTGTTGAGGTTTTATTGGTATCAATTGTGATGTCCCCTTGGTCTATCATATCTTGGACCAAGTTTTTCGATTTGTAGCAACTTGTTGTTTTGTGACCTTTAGTCTGATGATAATTGTAGAAATCATTATCATTCCACCATGTGGGTTTGAAAGGACCTAGTTCATACACTCTTACTTCAGGTAAAGTGACCATGTTTGTCTATATTAACTTTTTGAGCAGTGACTCAATAGGTTCTCCTAGAGGTGTGTAATTTATTCTTGGAGCATTTACCCTGGGGTATCTTGTGTTCATGTTTTGTGTAGCATTTACATTTGTAGAGGTTGTGTTATTCCCTATATATGAATTAGATGACTAACTCGTTCCCAAAGATAAAATGGGTTGAGTTCTGTTTATCATTTTGGCATCTACAATATCATCATTGGTCACATTTTTGTTTTTTGACCAAAACTTAGATTTGTCATTGTTGTTGGTATTGCCATACTTAATAAGACCTTGTTCTACTAGTCCCTTCTCACATTTGAGAGCCTTTTCCGTGATTTGTTTGAATGTGGTTAAACATTACATTTGTATCGGATATTTAATCTTAGGAATCAAATTTTTTGTGAACATATCCACTTGCTCTATTTCTGGGATAACTGTCTTGCACCTCCTATAGAGAGCCCTCCATCATCGTATGAAGGATGCAAATGTTTCATTCTCATATTGTTTAGCGGCACACAAGTCCATCAAAGTAACCAGGGTGTCAATGTTGTGTGAGAAGTTTGCAAAAAAATGTTCAACTAATTTTCCCCATGATGTGATAGTTGGTGGTAAATGTGAAAACCACTCTAAAGTCAGACCTCCCAGACTTTTAGGAAATAGTCTCATTAAATAAGTATCTTTTGAGGCAACATCTATACATGTCATAAAAAATTCTCTGATATGATCTCTAGGATCACCCTTCCCTCGATATCTATCAAATTGGGGCATTTCAAAATGTTGTGGGAAAGGTGGCATGTATAATGTGTGATCAAATGGATAAGGACATAAGTCCTGCATTGTGTATCTCTTTTTATCGTTACCGGTTTGCATGGTCATCATTTGTTGTTGTAAATCCGATATTTGTTGTGTCAGAATATCTATTTGTGTCGAAGGTATACCTTGTGTTTGTGTATGTCCCACAAAAGGATTCGTGGGTGCATAACTAGGAGGTTGTTGGAAGGTACCAATATTATAACCTTGTGTGTTGTGCGTTCCACTAGGTACTATGAAATAGGTGATATGCGAACCCATTTTTGGTTGAGTTGTACGTGTTGTTTGTGTTTGAATAGGTGATGAGACACTTGATATTATCGGTATGCTTTGTGATGGTATACTAGCATTGATTGTTGAGTATGACACGCTTGTTTGAAAGTTTGCATTTGTGTTGACATCTGTTTGGATAGGTATGTTTTGAGGAAAACTAGAGGTCATTGCTTGTATTTGTGTCAAGGGTGGTGTTTGACTATTATCTTGACCTAAAGTTTTTCCTGGTCATAAAATCTTTGTGACATCAAAATCCTTAGGTAGTTTTGCCCCATTTTGTATTAACAATGAAAGATACTTGTCCCTATCGCTATGTATAAGTGCATCTAGGATCATGATGACATGTGGGTCTTGTTGTGCGGACTCAATTTCTTCCTTTGTCAAATGTTGTTATAATTCCTTTAGGGTGGACATTGTCTATGTACCTGAGTACATTGACCTGTTGACATGTCCACATTCCAAGTAGGGTTTACAGACCTTGTGTTGTTTGGGTCCATTATTCCTTTCACTTTTTGCGACCTTGTGATGGGCATCTCAAATCTCTTATACGAGGGTGGTTCTATGCAAGACGATGACTTAACACTAGACTGTAGATGTAAATGCAAGGCTATACTAGACTCTCTATTGAGGATTTTGACATAAGACCTATTGAGCATTTCTATATTTCTCTAATGCAAGTCTTTCCATTTGTTGACTAAGTTGTTCAGCATCAATCTCTCTATCAATTCTATGGGAAATCTTAGACTCAATGTTTATCTCGTGTATGACTCCTATATATTGAGGTGCACTTCTTCTTAAGTCCCAAGCTAAGTTAGCTAGACCATCAATGATTTCTCATTGACCACTATTTGGAACTAGATTAGGTTGCTCGAAGGGGAGCAAACCATCACATGGGAGACCCATGAAGACACATGCTATGAATCTATAACTGATTATGAACGTAGACGTATATGAGGCCTAGATGATGATGTATATGATAATGTAACCAATATGGATGATAATGCAAAAGACTTAGGATGATAATGAGGACGTGAGTGGGACTATGCAAAAGATGTAGGACAATAATGAGGACATAAGTGGGACTATGCAAAAGGCATAGGATGATAATAAGGACATGAGTGAGACTATGCAAAAGACGTAGGACGATAATGAGGATGTAAGTGGGAATATGCAAAAGATGTAGGACAATAATAGGGAAGTGAGTGAGACTATGCAAAAGATGTAGGACGATAATGAGGACGTGAGACTATGCAAAAGATGTAGGACAATAATGAGGACGTAAGTGGGAGTATGCAAGGACTATGTAAAAGACTGCCTAGGGTCACAAGTATGTAAGGACTTTTGAGTTTTGGTTTCTAAATGGACTTTGTTTTCTGTAACTTTGTGCGTGGGACAATGTTTTGTATTTTTTCAAATTTGAGAACAATTGTTGGTAGGTATGTATAGTTGACTGACTCAATTTTCATACAATCTCAGAAAATTCAGAGATACATGGGATAGGGCCTGAAATAGCCAAAGGGACTGACTCAATACTGGTCTAGCACAACAATACATAAAAAAGCACAAAATACAATATTAGGATGGATAGTGGACACCATTCAATGAAGCCCTTACGAAATACCAAGACAAAATGAACAGATAGAGAGTCTAGCAGCACTGGCTCCACTCCATGGTACACAATTCTTAGGCATGCCAGTCTCTCTTAGCCCAAAGATATGAAGATCTTATAGCCGAGGGATTTCTATATCATAGTGTAAGGTACATGAAGGTTATCTATGGGGTATGATCCACACTCCCGGAATCATTGAATGTAGGATTTTTGGCAACTAAATTGGTTCTTAGTATCATGTTTCGAGGGGTCCCAATCCAACGATGGATTCTCAGAGAAAGCCACTTAAGAATTTAGTTGAGCTTATTGGTGTAGGGAAGGCCCCCACATACATCGAATTCACTCAACACTCTAGCCGCCTGACCAGTATATTTATATAGCAGCTTGAAAAACCTGCTCGGGAGTACGCTAGGAGAGATGATATCCCCAATGCATCCCAATTCGAAGTACCTCTATGGGGTGATGAAATCCCTAGTCAAAGATACCCCTCACTATGTAGAATAAAATAAAATTTGGATGTCTTTGTCACCTTCCTTCTTTCTCCCAAGACCCCGAAGGTAGGTGGAAACTCAGTTAGTGCAATAGTGGGTCCACCCCAGACACAATAAAAATTCTTTACCTTAAGAAAAAGAAAAATGATTTAATCTAATGTAGCCTGATTCATGTTCATTTTATAGCCCAAATTTAGGTGTTAGATACACATGTGCATGTCTATTTTAAACACCAAATCAAAATATGAAGGCATACATGTCAATTTTAACTATTTGTTGATTTTAAGCACCAAAAAACCAAGTGTGAGATACATGCATGTCAATTTTAGCCCATGTTCATTTTAAGAACCAACAATAAAGTGTGAGATTATCCATGCATGTCCATTTTAACTATTGTTGATTTTAAGCACCAAAAAAATGAAGTGTGAGGTGATGCATGCAAAAAATACTAATCTAATCCTCTCTGCAAATCTGTCATAGGCTGTAAATAGAAGATCAGTAGTAAAATCAAACTAATAGAAAACAAAAACTCAAAACTTGATAGAAGCAAATGCATAACAATACCTGTTCGATTGCGTGATACTTACAGACCAAATGCGTAATACTGACAGAGTTAATGTGTGATGATATCTAATCAATTGCATAGCACTAACAGGTCGATTACGTGACAGACAAGTAGACAACAATAAAAGTTAAAAAATAAAAAAATAAAAGAAAACTAAACCCGATCAAGAACCTGCAAAACCAATTGTGAAGCCCTAGCCAAATCTCTCATCATCCATTCAATATTGGTTAGATCATATTTAACTATATAAGAAAGAACTAAGCTATTATATCTATCTAAGTCCAGTTTCTCTTCTGAATCCTGTATTAATTTTTTTGCCTGGAGAACCTTTTGATAGCGTTTGGCTTCTCTTCTTTGTTGTTTCGTCCTTCTTGCACTTGAAATCCCGAACTGTACTTTTCTTGCCATAAACTGTTATAATCAAATGATGAAATACAAGCAATTTGATTCCAGATCAACCCAATTTTAGATAGAATTAGACAGATGAAATAACGGACGGAAGAAAAAATTAGACAACAATGCTTCTTGCGAATGCGTGATGCAGAAAGGGCGATTGTGCGATTTGGACAAGGCGATTGCGTAATCCTATCAGAATGAATGCTTGATGATGTAAGCTCAATTGCATGATGAAGAATCTATTCTTGAAATTTATGCAACCTGCAAAAAAGATTAAAAATCTGTATGATCTGCAAAAATCACATAGAACACAAAAAAGGTTAAATTGTTGTTAGTTCATGTCGGGTTCACCAAAATGTAATGTGCATGTAAAAATTCATCTTAATAACAATGTATCAATTAGAAATAAAGGGAAATCATGAATCCCTATCTAATCAAAAAATCTAACAAACAAGACAATGAAATAATGCAATATTAAGAAATAAGAATTATAAATCATTCAAATCGAACTAAAACTCCCTATTCCAAGATTGCATATCATTTCCATTTCTCTTCTCTTCTCTGTGGTATGATGGCTCTTAGATATTGTGCTGGTAACCTGCAAGTGACACAAAGATTCAAAGTTTGTGATTGTCAAAAATGGAGATTGGATGCTCAATTTATAGATTTTTGGAGAAGATTGATTGAAAGGTGGAACAAATTGATCAAGAGGTGGAACTCAGGTGAGCTCACATGAAAATTGATAGTTGAACTGCTGATTGTAGGAGTGAAACTCAATAGATTGAATAGATCAATTGAGTCAACTGATTGAGAAAAAGCTGACTGAAGGAAAAAAAGAATGATTGGAGGAAATAAAGAGGATGACAAAGAAAGCTTAATTTAGAAAAAGCTAACTGAAAGATGGAAATAGAAGTTGAAGAGATAAATGATTTAATTAATTAATTGATTGATTGAATTAATTAATTTAGCATGTGCTTGCATTTAGATTTAGATTTTCAATTTAATCTTTGCATGAAATTTATTCAAATAATTGAATTTATTTAATTCAATTTAGTATTTGACTATATTTAGAACTTGACTTTGATTTTCAATTTGGTTTTTGAAATCATCCACATGTATTTGAATTTGGAAGAAATTAGAAAAATGCGAAATTAAATGAAATTAGAATTTGGGGATTTTGAATTGGAGAATTAATTAGTTAATTAAATAATTTAAAGAAACTATTTAATTATTTAGAAATTGAATTTTAAATAAATAATAAAGATTATTTAAGTTAAAGGATTAAATCACAATTAATTAAATAATAAATATTTAGAAAAGGGTTAAATTATTAGATGATTAGAGATACAAATTGAGAATTAATTTATTTAAATAATAAAGATTATTTAAATTGGGGAATTAATCATAATTAATTAAATAATAAATATTTAATTAATATTAGAAAATGATTAAAATGATTAAATGAAGATAGAATAAGAAATAGAATAATTAGTAAGATGATGAGGAAATATGAAATTAGAAGAATAAGATTAATTAACTTAATTAAATAATTAAATAATTATTTAACTAATTAGAGGAATAATTAGTACATGATCAATGAGACATTTTTAGGTGTCTACAGGCACCACAGTAGGGAGGACATTAACAGAGTTATGGAATTTGGAACTACACCTTGCAATTGAAATTTTGAAGTTTTTATTGCCAAGCAAAGGAATACCATAAAGTTCTAAAGCCTTCTTCAATCATCCTATAACGGGGAGAGGAGGATGTTGGCTAGGCTTTACGCCTGCCAAATGCATTTGCATAAAGTTTAAATGCCTTTCTTAATCCATGCAAAGTTTGGGGAGTGAGTGTAATGTTTGGCAATCATGTATTATTTGAAAATTTAATAATATATTTGGTGATCATGCCATGTCTAGAAGTTATAACCTTCTGGCTTAAATGGAAGCCTTGCCATACCTTTCACCGGTTCTTTCAGACAGCACAGAAGCACATAATATTATACCAATTTCTCCAACTCCCTCTGGCAAGCCTCTTCTATGAAATGTCAATATCATTCTGGAATTGCTCGAAGGGCCAATCGCTAGTAGAATTAATACTACAAGGGCATGAGCCAGGTCAGGCCCCAAAGTGGGTCCGACTAAAAAAAAAATTGTTTTCATGCAACTAACCTTCAAAATGCCTCAGGAACCTTAAACATACCTCTGAATTTGATCGACACCATTTTCTAATCATTAAATTGAGTTTTGCAACTTTCAGGTGCTTGCGCCACATTTTTGGATTTAATCCCAAAGACCTAATTTTCAAACTGGTCAAAACACCTTTCTGGACTTCGCAAACTGACATGCGTGTACTCTGATATACAAACATTAACTCTTCCAAGTCATTTCTCAAGACGAATCCCAAGTGAAGAAATATCAAAGGTCAAAGATGACAAAATGGCTTTGTCAACATTGTGAACTTGATAAAACCAATGCGTAGGGAACTCAAAGTGTCTTTCTTAAAAATATGAAACGATCTCCGTAGACCCCCAAATCTGAGGCATAGATACCTTGAAGTACAAAGAAGACCATAGAATGCTTAGTTCAACCAAAAGGCTGACTAGGTGTGAATGGTGAGCTCATGTAAATAGCCACTTTAACTAATGTAGCAATGATAATGTAGGAAACTGAATGAAGTGGCTCAAGAGATCATCTCAGAAAACTGATCAAACGGATTCATAAAGACCTGAAACTTGGCAAGTGGACTTACCTATATGTATTGAATTTAGTGCAATTTGAATTTTAGCATGATGATCAACTGGTCAAAAGATATAGGATCTCGAAGTAGGCTATTTAATAAAATCTGCATTTGCACCTAACATGGACTTTCAGCTCACCTCTTGAAATGGGTACCTGATAAATTGATCCAAACTGAATTATGAGATTTGCAAAACACTTCATAGGCCAAATGAAAGGTGTACAATAAGTTTCAAAGCTTTACCTCTTGATAATAAACTGGCTTCATTTTACATGCCCTCAAAGTAGGCCTATTAGGTTGATTCATTAGGTGGTCATTTGAAAGTGCAATAGCAAAATTTCATAGTGGGCCTCAAAACTTGACTCAAATTTAATGAGTCCCAATAGTGGCTTTGACTGGGGATGGTTGATTGCAAGATCAACACAATAATTTAGAATCTATGGTAGAGCAAACCACCCAAAAATGGATCACTTCTCTTCTCTTCTAAACAACAAAGGGTTCCTTATTCTACCCAAGCAGCAGGGCACCTTATTGAAAACCACACAACTGAAGCAAGGCGACTATACAAGATGTACAAACATGCTTACAACTGATTCTAAACTGCCCTAAATAATCTTAGCATTTACCTCTGTCAAAAATCTGATTCTCATCACTTGATGTCATGATCCAAACAAAGACATCTTTCAACAACAACTGAGCATAATCCTAATAATCAACCCCTTTCATCTCATTACCAAAACAGCTGGTGTGCACACCTTTTGCTTGATTTTGAACTTTATTGTCACACACTACTTCAATAAAAGTAAAACCATGAGACAACTCACTATAGAGGCCTTCCCACAAGCTGCCATACATTTCACTATCCCAATCAACTCTATCATTTACAAGGGCATCATCATGCCAAATTTCAAAAATAAAACATTCATTCTCACCACTGTGGTTCTCATCAACACATGCCTTTTTATCATTTAAATTTATAGAATGAGGGACATTAATAACTGATTGACACAAACAAGGAACATAAACATTTTGGTCTAGATGTAGTACTTCACTATGCTGATCACACTTTATATTATCCTTATGTATTAAACTCAATAGATCCACATCCTCAATATTCCATTCATGGAAAAGAATGCATACCTCTAGCTAAAGCAAATCCTCAACTAAGTCTTTCTCATTGAGACTTACATCCACCTAAAAAACTTCTATTTGTGGTTTGAAGTAATCATCAAACAACCCATGCCTCTTATCTCCATCACAAAGTAATTTTTTACAACACACGCTACTGCTATTGGCAATCTCATCACTATCAAAAAATTGTTCAACACAAGGGGAAATTTCAACATTTTCATCGATGATATCAACACTATGAACAATTATATCAAAAGTAAAGAACTCCATATCTGGTTCAAGCATACCATCAATATTCACATCCTCTTCATGGTATGTCAAACTTTGAAAACATTCAAATATAGGTTCATTTAAATCTGAAAATAAAACATTATCCGCACTTTCACATATGTTTTTATCTTCAAAAATAATTTCATTTTCAGATTCATGACTAAAATATATAACTTGGCCTCCTCTTATATCATCTTCACATGATGAATAATAAGAACTCGCATGGGTATCCTCAACTGCATGACTGGCATTCATTTGCTGATCATAAGAAAATGAATAACTTGTGCCAAGATCACTCTTATTCTGAAATTGATCTTCATTGTTCATTTGTATACCTTCAAGGTGCTGAAAATTGAACTCAATGTCCTCATAATCAGCAGCACCACTCCATTCTGAAACACATTCATCATTGGGTATACTTGCATTGAAAACACCATCAACATCATCCACAATTTCATTTTTCAGTTTTATCAGACTTAATCAAATCTTGATTTACATCATATCACACATCCTTGTGTGACAAAATCATGGGCTAATTAGTAACTTCTTTGTTTGAACACATTGTATCATTATCATCATTCACATAATTAAGAACACTTAGTGATCCCTCAGTATTTGGTACTTCAACATCAAATACATCATCAACATGTAAAGATCGATGGTCATCATCATCATCATTAAATTCACTATTATTAACCTTGGGAGATGCATGATTTACTTGATTATTTGTAGCCACATAATCAACATAACCAACATACAAATCAAATGGTGCATATTCTTCATATAAATGTATCTTTGTATCAACGTTGTCACAAAATTTCCCACTGATTATTTCATTAGTACTGTAAGAGACAAACAACATTGACAACAGAGATTCCTGACCCTCATTTAACTTTGAATCACATATATCAGCAAAACCATTTGGAACAACAAAGCTTGACATATTTTGATAAAGAATGTTTTGCCTAGCTTCATATCTACTTTCACCATTGAAGGTGCTTTGGCAAGAAACAACAGCAGACAAAAATCTCTTTGATATCCCAAATTTCAAATTGTTTTCAATGTCCCTAGCTGTATTAAAAGCTTCATGCAAAGTTTTGGGTTCCTTGTCTCTTACTAAGAAACCCATCTTCTTGTCAAAAGAACTCAAATAAGTCTCCAAGCATGCTCCATCATTAAACTTATACTTGCTGGAAATATTAGACAATATTTGTGAAAATCTAATATTAAATGCTGGTACCAATTAATCTTCCCTGATTTGAATGTGCATGAATCCTCTTAGCATATCATAATCACTCACCTTTTTAGAAAATTGGGCCATAAAGTCAGCTGTTAATTCATCCCATGAAGAAAAACATTTTTCTGGCAAAAAAGAAAACCAATCCCTTGCATCCTCTTTCAATGACTGGACAAATAATTTCATGCACACATCTTCTTGACAAACTTCAAAATCTCCCATCAAGTCTGAAAAATCTTTTCAAATGTTGACATACTGATTCTAATTTCTTCCCACTTCATATGGGCAAATACTTTCTAATTTCTATGGGTATAGGATTTGGGTAATCCGAAATATCTTTGAAAATTAGAGTAGCATAATAGTTCATTTTAAAACTTCTCTTATAACATGGTTATGACATTTCACTATGCATGGCTATATGTGGAAATATACCCAGCTGAAAAAATTCACTACACATTTCTACTTGCTTCCACAAATAATTGTGCAACCTTGGATAGAACAATGAAACACTTCAAGGATATATCATCATACTGATCTATTCATAACATTGCTTGACACAAAGATTTCTTCAAATTTGCATACTGCAATAGAACATACATGCTGGAAATTATTAGGATTCCCAAAGATACTGAGAGGGGGGGTGAATCAATATCTAACTGGTTTGTGAATTTACTTGATTTAAAAAATGTAAAGCATATCAATACTGTGTACCAGTAAACCAAAAATAATGCAGTAAACAAGAATAACAACAACCACATGAAAATCACACCATAACACAGTAGTTTAATGAGGAAACCCAGTGTGGAAAAAACCTCGATGGGATTTGTGACCCATAATATTCACTTACTGGCCAATATGGGAATATTACTATTTTACAAGAGGGGCCTCCACATGCATGAAGGCCAAGTGCCTAGAGCTCACTGCTCAATTACAAAGTAAGTCACATTGACTTACAAAAATGGATTATACAAATCCAATGTCTTGTACTTCTTCAAATTAGCATCTGCTATGCCAGATGCAGTATCGGTTTTAGCTCTGCTTCATACATAAACCCTTAACCTATAATTCACATATTAGGTCTGCATAATTTCGCCTATCACCTTATTACTAAATGTTCTACAATGATCTCATACATATATGAGTCATATTACAACTCACCATGTCGGCTTACAATGATTTTACAATTAATTTCAAAATATATTATCAACAAAATTCTTGTCGGCCAGAGTGCCAGTATCCATCCTTTCACTGTTAGTGTTTTGTGTGCCAGTGTAGAGTTTGTCATTTGCCGATGCCGGTATATTTATCTTGCCAGTATCATATGATTGCAAGGTTGCCATCAATGAAAAAACCTTCAATCACCTATAATTTCTCATTGGAGTGTGCATTTGCCAACAATCTCCCCCTTTGGCATTGATGGCAACACTCATGAGAAAAATTAAAAAGTGTTCATTAAAAATAATATCCAAAAATAGTCTGCCAAAAATGTCTTACCAAAACTATTTGCTCAAAACTATGCACTCCCCCTGAGCAGATGAACCATTTTTCTCATTCCTCTACTCCCCCTTTGACATCAATGACAAAGGTTGTCATTCACTATCAGTGGAGTCTTGCCTGAATTCTTGCAACCGGTGGGTTACAATCTGAAAAATGTCTGTCAAAACTAGATTTATTCCATTGTTGAATGTTTTGCAGTCTTTTATAGATTCTTGAGTCCTCTGCACTGTACCAGTGAGTATGTGCATTTTCTCTTCCGATGTCTTTAGTCCAGGAACTAGAGCCTCAAATATTTCTTTTCTCAAAGAAATAAGATACTCTATTCTTGGACCAAGTCTGCATTTTAAGTCCTTTGCTTTGTCCTTTATTCTTTGTTTTTCATTTTCCAGTTTCTTGATTTTCTCCTCCTGCTCTGCAATTTTCTTCTCTAATTCCAAAAATGAGTCTGATGTTCCAATCAGATTATCAGTAATATTATTAATCTTATCCTATGCTTTTATGATTTCTTTGTCAAGATCCTCTATTAATACATCCATTTTGCAAGTGTCCTTGTACAATTTCTTGAAGTCAAGAATGATTTCACTGAGTTCTGGTAAAAGAGTATCCATTTCCTCTTTGTTCTTATTCACAATTTCCATAAAGAATTTTTATTTCTCTTTTATCATTCTTTCCTTAAATGTATCCTCATTTATTTTGTCTAGTGTTATTAGGTTGCCGGTTATATACTTAGACAATGTGTCTAATTGGCTCAAAGAATCTTTATTCTCAACACTACACTTTGGTGCTATCATCTTTAAAATTGGTAAAGTGTCATCTATAGCCTTATAGGCTTGTGCATTGCACTTTGTTATTTTCTTTATTAAATCTAATAAGACCTCAGCTACATTAGTAGGTCTAAATTCTGTCATGGCTGTATCGGATGTTTGTCCAACAGTTTTTACAATCTATAATCCACCAGTTGTAGTTATAGCTTTGCTTTCCTCTTTCTCTGGAGAATCTATTTGACTTTGCATTTCTACAAACAAAATTTTAGGCTTTTCATTTTGGGCCGGTGGTACTGTCTCTGTCTGTACCTGTGAAGGAGCCTATTGCTCTACCTGTTTCTCTGTGTTGTCCATTGCTAGTTTTTCCTCTGTGCTTCTTGTTGCCATTGACTCAGTTGGTTTTTCAGTTTTAGTAGTTGTCAGTGGCTCAATGGATGAATCAGTATGCACATCTATAGTTTTTGCCTTTCCAGTGTCCAGGGGTTCACTTGATTCTTCAGTTTGTTTTAGTTCCCCAATTTCAATGTTTTCTACTGCAATATTTCCTACTGGTGGCTCTGTTGCCACATCTGATTTCTCAGTTGATTCCTTATCCACCACAATATTGAATTCTTGAGTGTCAATATTCATTGTATATAACACCTTAGAATCAGGATTTGTATCCTCATGTGGTGTGTCCATACTCTCTGTTGCTGGCTGATTGTCAGTAGTGTCTACCGATGGAGTATCTAGAGGTGGTGGGGGTAAGTTGTCTATTATCTTTATACTGGGAGGTCCACCTACCTTAGCTTTTCCTTTGTCCCTGTCCTTTTGATATACCTTGAAGGTTTTAGGTTTTTGATACTCTTCCTGTTTCTATTTTTCTACCAGGAATATGCCCCATGCATCTGTTGTTTCCTTTGTTACCTGATTCACTCTTCCTGCCATCAGTGCTACATGCTGGTGAGCACTTGAGAATACTGACCAGTTAGCCTCAGAGATTAATTAATCTATCTCATCAGTGAGTTAACAGGGTGCACTGCAAGTAGTTTTTCAATCTTTATTTTCTTATCTAGCTCAACAATAGCTACTCTTCTAGCTTCTAGTCTATTATATAGATCTGCTGGTATTTCATCAACAACTTGCATAAAAAATTTCTTGAAAATATCTAGGTGTAAGATTACTCTGTTCTCTACTTTCTCTTTGTCATCAGCAGATAGTGTGTCATATAATTTGTTGATGTTCTTCAACTTTCCATCCTTTGTAATTTCACTGAGAAGTTTATCAATGGGAGCAATAGTTTGTTGTGTCTTCTTCTTAGGAGTCAACTTCTTTTTCGTTGGAGTTAATTTCTTAGCTGGGGGCCTCACTTCCTGTTGCTTCTGTCTTGTCCTCTTTGGTGTAGGAGAAGGTGCCGGTGAAGGTTTTATTTTCCTTTCAACTCTCCTAAATACAGCAGGTATGTCACTTTCTGAAGAAGTTCCAACTAGTGAAAGGTGAGTTTTCGGTTGAAGTGCTTCCAACTCACTTTCAATTATACTGGTTTGTTTTATCACATCATCTTTAATAGCTTTTGCCTATCGGGTTCCTTTTCTAATAGTTGCCTCAACCTTCTTAACTCTTTTCCTTGATTGAATTTGGCTTTCTATAGTTTCAGCACTACCAAATACTTTTTCTTCTGGTTCCTTAGGAGCTTCCAGGAGGACTTTTGCATTAGTTTCTATTATGTTGTCATCAGTCTCATACCCCATTTCAGTAACCTAGATGGTTCTAGAAATAACTACCTCCATCCAAATTTCATCTTTCTTTATCACAAAATAGATTTCCTTTTGGTACTTATCCACAATAGCTTATGATAGCCTTACTCTTGTTTTCATTCAAGCCTTTAGTGCTTGAAAGTGCTCATTTATGGTTTTCTCCCTGTTCTCTCCCATATTGTTCAACAATTCTGATAGTTGTTTTCCTACCAGTATATCAAAACCCAAATCTTTAGTACCAATACTGGGTACTTGTTTGGTTATGTATAGCATCAGACAAACAAGTAGGTTTCTAAATATGAATGTTCCTTTCTTTTCCCTTTTGATCTTTCCTAGATTGTCTATTAGCTCATCTTTAAGGCATTCATATATGTCTATCCTTGCATTATCATTTACCATATCACAGGCACTCTTAATACATAGGCTCAAAACTGAGTTTAACCTATTTGCATGTGTAGCCTTGTAACCTAAGATCATACTGATAAATATGATATTTCTATCTTTTACATCATTTACCCTTAGTGATCTTTTATCAAATGTTGCACTGATTAGGTTTGTCACTAAGTCATTTGAGACCTTCTTTGTTTTGTCAGGTTTGTTGCCGGTGGAGGGTAACCCTGTTACTACCCTTACTACTTCTTTTGTGATTTTGTGAATAGAGTCTAACCAGAAAAATTCACCATGTACCCTACTCAACACAATTCTTATGATATCTCTAGGGAAGAAATCTATTGGAGGCAGAGATCTAGGGCTATATGGTTGAAGGCAGGGGACAGAAACACTAAATTTTTCCATATGACTTCTCTAAAACACAAGGCAGTGAATAGAGTCACAAGACTAATTGTTGAAAATAGCACTCTACTTAATAAGGATGAAATCAGGGATGAAGTTGTCAGATTCTTCAATCAGCTCCTTACTAGTAACACGGACATTGATCAGACCCACCAACTCAATTTGGTTAATATTATTCCTAAGGTCATTAACCCTATTCAGAATAAGGCCCTTACTGCTATCTCGTCTACTGGAGAAATTAAAAAAGTTGTCTTTTTGTTTCAAGGGGATAAAGCTCCGGGTCCTGACAGTCTCCCTATGTTTTTCTTCCAAGAATTTTGGCATATTATAGGGGAATACACGGTTAATGCGGTGAAAGAATTCTTTGGATCTAGAAGAATCCTTAAGGAACTCAACTCCACTTTTATAGCCCTAATCCCCAAAGTTGCTGGGGCAGACTCTATAGGAAATTTTAGGCCAATTAGCCTATGTAACTCTTTCTACAAAATCATATCCAAAGTTATGACCACTAGAATTTTGGCGGTGCTTCCCTTCATCATCTCTGAGGAGCAGAAAGGTTTTGTTCCTAGTAGGCAGATTCTGGACTCAATTATTCTTGTTCATGAGAACAGTCATTTCCTCAGTGCTGCTAAAAAAGAAGGCTTCTTGATAAAGTTGGATTTGGCGAAGGCTTATGATAGAGTGGAGTGGGATGTTCTCTTCAAAATCATGGGGGATTTTGGTTTTGATGAAAAGGTAACCAAAATAATCAGAGAGTTGATCACCACTCCTATGTTCTCTATTCTGATTAATGGATCTCCTACCAATTTTTTTAAAACTTCAAGAGGGATCAGACAAGGATATCCCATATCTCCTATCCTTTTTACCATTTTGGCTGAAAGTATGAGCATATTGATTCACAATTTGAAACAAAGCAAAACTATCAAAGGTCTTCAACCTTCCTCCGCCAATGTTTTTTGCACTCATCAACAGTTTGTTGATGACACTATCCTCATGGGATATTCTTCTATCAAGGAGGCTGATGCCTTCAAAACTGCTCTTAACTCCTATGATTTGGCTACTGGCCAGCAAGTCAATTGGGACAAATCGACTATTTACTTCCTGAATAATCCGGTCATAAGACAACATAAAATTACTAAAATTATTGGGTGCAAAGTGGAAATGCTCCCTTCCACTTATCTGGGTCTTCCCTTGGGTTTAGCTCCCCCAAATTCTTTTTGGAATATGCTTATTGATAAATTCAATAAAAGACTTGCTGGATGGAAAGGCTCACTATTATCTCAGGCTGGGAAACTGCAGCTCCTTCAAGCTACTCTTCAAAATCTCCCTGTTTATGCCCTCAGCCTATTTGGTATCCCGGCTAAATTTGCTAAAGCAATGGAAAGAATCCAAAAGAGATTTTTATGGTCAAGAGTGGAAGAAAAAAAGAGAATATCCTTGGTTTCTTGGGACAAAGTGTGTAGACCAAAGAACAAAGGGGGGTTGGGGATTAAAGCTCTAAAAACCTTTAACAAAGCTCTTCTTGCTAAACAATTATGGAGAGCCTATGATACTAAGAAAGATTGGAATCAAATTTGGTTTGACAAATACATTCAGAATTAGCCTATCCAAGGGGTCCTTAACTCTGAAGACATCCCTATTGGATCCTTCATCTAGAATAGCATTACTAAATCCATAAAAGTGGCAAAAGCTGGGGCTGGATGGGTCCTTGGAAAAGGTGACAAAATAAGGTTCTGGGAAGACCCCTGGATGAAGAATGAAGCTCTTTATGATCAAATTAATAGTCAAATTATTGAGGAGTGTAAAAGGAGGTTTGGGCTTATGATGTGTGACTACTGGAAGGAGGACAAGTGGGTTAGGCTTGATGACATTCATTCTGGATTTTCCTCCCTCTAGAAGGAGTTGCTGTCCTTTTCCCCTAACAAAGACTATGATGATGTATTCCTCTAGAAAAGTGATCCTAAAGGTGAATTTATGGTTGCCTCAACCTATAAAAACACCTTTTCTCAAACCAGGAATCCCATTTGGAGTAAAGTTTGGAACAACATTTTGATCCCTAAGGTCAACATTTTCTTTTGGCTTGCTTCTCGTAATAGTACCCTTACTCTTGACAAATTAATCTGAAGAGGTTTCAAATTCCCTAATAGATGTGAGCTATGCCTAAAGGAGGGGGAATCAGTTGATCATCTCTTTTTTCATTGCTCTTTTACCTGGGATATTTGGTGCAAAATGTGGGAAAAATGGAAAGTTAATTGGGTTATGAACAAGAGTATCAAGGATATTATCTGGCAATGGAATTTTCCAACCAAATGCCAAATTATCAAGAACCTTTGGTCTTTGACCCTCGCCATGATTTGTTGGGGCATTTGGAAAGAAAAAAATAATAGGATATTTAGGGAAGCTAAGTGTAATACTCAGGTGGTCTTTGAAAACATCTGCAGGGCTATAAAGGAGAACATCAATATTCCTCACAAGATTAATCAGCAATGGTCTGTTACTGATATGAATGATATGGAAAGAGACATCCTCACTGAATGGAACCTAATGCATAAGGTCTACAGATTGGAAAATAAGAATAGGAGAGATAACATTGTCTAGCGTTTTCTTGAATATGATTGGATAAAGGTTAATTTTGATGGGGTGGCTAAAGGGAACCCTGGAAAGGCTGGTGGTGGAGGAGTTATTAGAAATGCTCAAGGAATTTTCATTGCTGCTTTTGCTTCTCCTCTAGCAATGCTAAAGAGCCTCCAACTAGCTCAGGAATTCAAATTCAAAAAAATTTGGCTCGAAGGGGACTCTTTAATCATCATACAAGCCCTCAAAGGTACAAGTTTTATTTCTTGGAATATTACTAATTTAATTAAAAATGCTAAATATCTTTTAAATAACTATGTTAGCATTAGTATAACTCATATCTTTAGAGAAGGCAATAAAGTTGTGGATATCCTAGCCAATGAAGGGGTCAATTTGGAGAAGGATGTCAAATACATTGGAGAAACTCACATTAAAAGGGAGGTTAAAGAGCAATTATACTTTGATCGCATCAATGGGTCAAGTTAATCTCATGATTACTTTTTGGGGAATGATTTCCAAAGATAGATTTTGGGGATGGATTAACTGTCAGATTATGAGTGTTTTTTGGCATCATTTCCAAGATCATATATGTGTGAAAGATTATAGTAATAATCACTGGGTTTGTGCGGCCATAAGAAGCAATTTCAAAACAATGAAAGAGTCATTACATGGGAATTCCAAAAATAACAAGTTTTTCAGAGTCTTATCTGTGGATTGTGAATTGCAATAGTGGGTATCTTTACTGGGAGCTCAGAATGGGTGGTAACCTAAACAAGAATGAGCCTCCAGGATGTGAAAATTGGAAGAGTGAATGAAAGGTCTGGAGAAGGCTCCACAGATACGGCTTCACTGACTATATGGAAAAGCTTCATGGAAGCAAAAATTCTGTGTCTTATGGTTTTGCTAAAAGCTGGAGTAACAATAGAGTCACCCTATTCAGGGAGATTTGGCAAATTGATGAAAGCATGGTTGCAGAGGTCACAAGTCTCTAGACGGAGGGGACTAAATTCTACAAGGATCGGAAGTATGCAGCTGAATCTTTCAAAAACTTCCCAAAGTCAGAGGATGAGAAGGGAAAGCTTGTGAAGAAGGACAACATCTCCTACTACACTCCCCAACAGCTAAAGCCTTTCTGGCAAAAAGTTCTAAGGGTTTTAATGGAATATTTGATTGTGGATGGCAGATTTACAAAAATTTATAACCATCATTTTGCTATTCTGAACCATTTCCATTATGGGGCTAAAATATCCCTGCCCTTCTATTTAGCATCCTCTCTAAATGAGAGCCTTGCACACCATGCTAAAAAGCCTAACTCTTACCCTTTATCCCACTAGGGGCTCATACTGCTAATATATGAACATCTAAAGGATAAGGCTAGGGCAACCAAGGATGACCCTTTGATCATTAACACTCATATCTCTGAGAGCTACAAAGACTCTGACTCGAATGGGGATCAGCCCAACACCCCTACCCACAAAAAAAGGAAAGTTGAAATAGAGCATGAGGAAAAGGAGGTGCATTGTGATGAAGAAGAGGAAAAGGATAAGGACATTGATACTAAAATGGAACAAAATAAGGATGAGAACTATGGTGAAGGGGAGGAAGGGGGTAATTCTAAAAACCCTCACTCTAACCCTAAGGGCTCAGAAAGTGAGAATGCTGCTTTGAATCCTAAGGAGTATGACAACCCTAACTCTAAGGAGACTGAATAGGGCAAGGAATTTGCGAACACCATCCTGGACACTGCCCGTAACTACACTCTGGAATCCTTTAGTTTCCAGAAATGGGTTGTCAAAAACATCATCAGTATGCAAGGTAAGCAAAGGGAGCTAGAAGATAAGATTAATAAGCTGATTAAAAATTCTGACTCTAGGAAACAGAATGACGATATGGAAAACAGTGAAGCTAAGGAGGAAATGGAGATGGAGGACTGGTTGGAGAAAGATCTGATCAAAGGGGACCTGAAACATTTGGAGGATATTATTAGAACTCTGAAAGAGCAGGTGGAGGAGGACAAAGACAACATAAACACCCAGATCACACGTAATGAGAAGGCTTTGAAAAGCCTCATGAATCATAGCCTCTAGGTCCTTAAAGTTTCTTCCCAGAATATGAACGCTTTGGTGGATCATTTGGAAAGGAAAAATCAGGATAAGAACCTAGTAATTATAGAAGATGGTCCAACCTCCAGCCCCACCCACCAGAACCCTAGATGCAGAACTAGGTAGACCACTATTAGGAAGGACACCAAAATGAAAGAGAGCCAACTGGGATAGGAAAACAATGACCCAAGGGAAGTGGCCAAGGCGATGATGCTCTTGGTACAGAATGCAGAGGAAACTATGAAGAGTTTTTAATCAACTTGTAATGCTGGGCTTGGGGCCAATTTCTTGCTAGCCTCTTACTGTCCCTTTCTCTGTTGCTGGCTTTTTTTGCTAGTCTTTTGCAACTATCTTGTTTTGTTTCCTTCTTGAATATCTTTTGAATGTAATCAGGTTTCGGGTCCCTTAAAACTTGTTTTTACTTAATCAAAAACTACCTTGTGTTCAGGTTTGACATTTTTGGATTCATCATAGATTACAGTCTCATACATATTTTTAATTTCATCTTCACCTAGTTCATCAATATGACAATGTATATACATTCTAGGGTCTTCAACATATACTACTCCTTTAGGGATTTGGGAGAATGCACCTATGTTGTCATCTTTCTTAGAAATTTCAAGAACTAGCTAAAAAATGGGTCTAGGTCGCTTAACAACTTTAACAACAGTAGGGTTTGTAATAAATTCAGGAGTGGATGAAGATGCCATAGCTCTAATGCTTTGATGGATTGGTTCCCTTCTTTGCTTGGAGTACCTTCGCTCGGGAGCTTTTGCACTCTCGAAGATTTGAATGCTTGTTGAATGAAAAAGAGCCAAAACACTTGCTTTATAATGTTATTTTCGCCAACTACCACATTTAGTGCTTGCTGATTAAGTCACAACTTAAGTCATCTGCTAGTATAGAAGTAATTTCAACTTCTCACGTTCAACCGAGGGAATAATAGCACATTTTTTATTTTGTTGCTAAACCCCTAAAAGAATTTTCTTCAGTTAGATGAGGAGTCTCCTGTTGGTGGAGTGTTACTCTATTTTGCCAGTGGAGGTGTACTCATATCAACATTCTGATCTGACTTTCTGATCCATTGTTTTGAAAATTCTTGCTTTACCTCTTCAACTTTTTCTTTACCTTTCAAACTAGGACCTTTGTTATTTGCTGGTGATGCCTTACTTCTGCAAAATTTAGCAATATGTCCAATCTTGTTATAGGAATAACAAGTCACATTGTTCTTTGGAATAGCTTTCCCATATCCTATGCCGGTATGTATTCTGCATTGTCTAGACAAGCGCCCAGATCTTCCACAAACATAACATCTCACATTCATTCCGTAATTTTCTGAATTATGACCAACTTTGTTGCATTTAGAACATTGGCTGGTGGGTGTATTAGTGTTCTGATAATTTCTAGATCTACACTGATTTTCTCTATGACCATACTTGTTACAGTTAAAGCATTTGCCATTAAACTTATAAGCAGTAGGTTGTCTTACTAGTTTGCTATGATCATGATTGTTTGCAGTACCAGAGCTTTCACCAACTTCAAAGCCAAGGCCATTTGTATCACCATTAGGTTTCTGATTCTTTAGCATGTCACCAAGTTCTTCTAAACTTTTCTTGAATTTTTCTTTGTGATTATTTGTAGCAGTTAGTTCACTTTCCAAGATTCCTTTCTATCTTATGAGTTCGGTTCTATCATTTTGTGTGTGCAATAGATCTATCTTTAACATATCATTTTCATGACTAAGTCTTGTGTTTTCATTTCTAGCATCATTTAGTCTTCTGGCCAAGTCTTCTTCATTATTATTCCTATCTTTAATTTCTTTACAAAATCTCATAGTCATATCCTACATCTCAATTTGTGTTGTATTGATCTCTTGTCTTAGCTTGTTTACCAGATCATTAAGAGTTTCCTTTTCATCATTCTCATTCTGCATCTTTTCACAAAGTTCTCTTCTCTTATTTCTTGCAATGGTAAGATTTTCTTGAAGTGCTTGAATGATATCCTAAGTAGCCTTTAGATCATCTTCAAGTTTGATATTCTTCACCTTTTCTGCATCATAGTATAAAAGAGCTATTTTCAATTGTTCTCTCAATTTTTCCATCTCTACTGGTGACAAGATCTTCCTCAAGCTGTTAGGCTTCTAAAAATAGAGGACCAAGCTCTAATACCAATTGTTAGGATTCCCAAAGATACTGAGAGGGGGGGGGGGGTGGGGGTGAATCAGTATCTAACCGGTTTGCGAATTTACTTGATTTAAAACATGTAAAGCATATCAATACTATGTACTAGTAAACCAAAAATAATGCAGTAAACAAGAATAACAACAACCACATGAAAAGCACACCATAACACAATAGTTTAATGAGGAAACCTAGTGTGGGAAAAACCTCGGTGCGATTTGTGACCCACAATATTCACTTACTAACCAATAAGGGAATATTACTATTTTACAAGTGGGGCCTGCACATGCAGGAAGGCCAAGTGCCTAGAGCTCACCGCTCAATTACAAAGGAAGTCACACTGACTTAGAAAAATGGATTATACAAATCCAATGTCTTGTACTGCTTCAAATTAGCATCTGCTATGCCAGATCCAGTACCGGTTTTAGCTTTGCTTCATACATAAACCCTTAACCTATAATTCACATATTAGGTCTACATAATTTCGCCTATCACCTTATTACTAAATGTTCTACAATGATCTCATACATATATGAGTCATATTATAACTCGCCATGTCGGCTTCCAATGATTTTACAATTAATTTCAAAATATATTATCAACAAAATTCCTGTTGGCCAGAGTGCTGGTATCCATCCTTTCACTGCCGGTGTTCTGTGTGTCGGTGTAGAGTTTGTCATTTTCTAGTGCTGGTATATTTGTCTTGCTGGTATCATATGATTGCAAGGTTGCCATCAATGACAAAGCCTTCAATCACCTACAATTTCTCATTGGAGTGTGAATTCGCCAACAAAAATTACAACAAAATAGATATGCAAATGGACTTGTAATTCCTCTTTTTCCCTCTTTACTAGTATTGTTCACTTAATGGGAAAACTATTTTACTCATTCAACTTTTTTAGAACAAATTGTTTTGCATTGAAACTTCTGAAAATACATAGGTATTTGCAGCTGTAGGACTTGTAGATCTGAACATTTATTCACATTTTAGCTTGGTCTTTTACCTCAGAGTCACCACCTCTTTCATAGAGGAACAATTTTGAACAACAAAATGTCATTCAACACATATTTAATTGTTTATTTCTCCTTCAATCTTTCTACAACAATTTCACTCTAGGCTATTCAACACAAATCTGGAAAATGCATCAGACTTATTTGTGAACTGAAATTTTTTACTGCACTTTTCTACTGTAAGATTTTATGATGAAAGCACCATGTCTGAGCATACAACTAATTTAATCATATGCATCTTAATATGATTCATTAGATTATCTACTAATCCTATGAAAATCTTGGAATGCAAACTTCCTACAAGCAATGGTACAGAGACTAGAGTCGCCACCTAATCAAGACATTGGGAAGAATTTATAAACAGTTTCAAGGACTTCTTACAACTCTCAACAATGTATATTTTTTAATTCTTCACAAGAAATTTTCTCCGATAGCAGACAATACCATTACAACCTCAAAACATAATACTAAATCCCTCAACCATAAAATACATTTTCAACTATGTACATTCTCAATGGACTGACTAACTAGATGAAATTATGCAATTTCTATTCAGCTTCCCCAACAGAGTCGCCATTTTTGTTGTTCACCAAATCTGGTGAACCCAAAATCACCTGCAATCCTTCTATGAAATGGCCAATATTAATCTATGGAACACATCAAGACTTGGAAAACATAACATAGGACCCTAATTGATCCTCCTGCACTTCAGGTTTTGCTAGACCTAGTGGGTACATGGTTTTGATGCAATAAATACAACCAATTACAAACATATGGCAACATAAAAAACAATAAGCAGATAGATCATTTCACAAACCAAACCAATTAGAAACACACTACAGATTGTCTAAATCTATATAAACAATAGATGAAACAAGGTTTGGAATTAATAGAACACAACCTCTAAACACAAAGAGAAATAGATTTTCTTTAAATGTGTATGAATCTGAAAGTACCCCCAAATCCTTCAAAGACCAGTGCCTTGTGCATTGGGCATGGAATCACACACAGAACTACAAATGCAAATCTTAGCTACAAACTTTTCTTCCTTATAGAATATTCCTACATCAATACCTTATACCAATGCATTACTTGATTCATTCACAAAATTATCAAATTTGGGATACACATTCCATTATTTATGACTGATTACAAAATTTAAAACCTTCATTGAAGGATACCTACAAACAATCATAACAATCTCCTAGAGATGACAAATTCTAGCCTCCTTGAGGATTCAATTTTTAACAATGAAATATAGGCCTAGAGACAATCTTGTGTGAAATATACTCATTCCTAACATAAGTAAAACTTGCAACTAGAAAACAATTTGCAATACTGCAATCTAACCTTATACCCTGAAAAAAAAAACCAAAGAGTTTTACAGACTTGGAAAAGAAATTCAAAAACTAGAAACCAAGAAATTTGGAGCATTTCTCTAAGAATTCTAGAACCCTTACAATTGAGAAGAAAATGGGAATATGAAGGAGGGGGGTAAAGATTAGAAGTTGCCATGTGTCCCTTTTTCCCTAACTGCAAAATATCTCCTTTTCTTCCCATGGAAACTTCTCTCAAAATATCTCATGTTTGTTGAAATAAAATAAATGAATGGTTTCCTTGTCTCAAGAGCTTTCCAATGATATATAATATGTCTATATTTGGGCAAACAATAACCCCTAGGAGAAATAATCTCTCAATGTGAACCATCAGAAAAAATTTTCATTTTTCTCTATAGTCTAAACTATGCATTTAAATTTGATTTTTTGCCTAATTTTTCATCTGATGCCCTACCACATGGTAGCTTGTGATTCACTCATGGCACCACCTAGGATGACACCTCACCTATCTGCCACTTGTTGACCACATCATTGCCACCTGTCTGCCACTTGTCGGCCATGTCATCGCCAACTCAGCACCATCTCACCAGGACCCGCCAGCTGGACCGCCACATCATCAGTTGCTACTCCGCGAAGGGTAATGGTCAAGCACCTTCTCTTTGCGGAGTAGCGCCAATCATCGATCATCTCTAAACTTGTATGATCTTTAATCCACCATCCTTTTTCTGCACATGCTTTGTCATTGATTCATGATGTTAACCGGCGAGCATCTTTGCTTTGTGACATAGCGACCATCATCTGATTGCCTCAAACCTACTCACCAGTTAACTCATTCTTTCACTACAAAACTCACTTACCTCGAGAACCATGTATGCATGGAGTCCACCTGGTTGCCAGCTAGCTCATCGATCACCTTGGGAAATGTACATGCACACATGGGGTTCGTTGGGCACCTAGCCAACACCTTGCGTCAAAAGCCTTCAAGGCTTTGACACTATAGATGAGTGTGTTCTTATATTTAAATACTCAAAAATCGCATCTCCCAGCCAATGTGGGATATATGGATTTGCCTGAAAATGCAGTTTCTGAGAGTTTCCTGAAATTTTTAATGGCGCCTTCGCTGAAGTTTGATAGCCCTTCACCACTGCGTAGGAGGAACCTTGAATGGAAATTACATTTGTTTGGAAGTTTATGAGATGTTTAACATTGCCCTTTGCATTTGCTTTAAAGTTTTTTTTTAAAAAAATCCTTATCAAAACACCACGTTGTTCTACCTATAGGAGGACGTTGTTTTTAATTTGGATTATGTTTGCACAACAGGGAGGACGTTAAACACAATATACCTACCATTTGAATTTGTTTTAGAAATGTTTGATTGACTCCCACCAAACACTACGCAGGGGGAGGGGAATTTGGCATTTCAAACCTGCCAATAGCATTGAAATGGTGCCCTTTCAACACCATTTAACTCATGGTAGGGAGACTTTGTTACATTCAAAAACCATGCAAACCTGCTAATTGCGTCTACTTTGGGGGTTTCTATGCCTGGGTCAACCACCTCACTGCCTGCATTTGCTTGAAAAATTCCATTGCCTTTTCAACATGGGGAAGAATGCCAGGAAAAAGTTGTGGAATTTGGCTTACACTAGCCAATCTGCATTCTTGAAAAGTTTCAATGGCTTTTCCATCACCCATACCACTTCATGCAGCTCACAGCAAGGACTGCGTAGGAGATAAATTCAGCTTTCATTCCAATTGCATTGCTTAAGTTTTTCAACATGTTTATCCACTACTAATGGCATTTGCTTGGAGTTTCATTGTGCTTCTCACATGTGGGAGGATTTGTCGGCAATTGGACTTGCAATCACATTTGCTTTGAAGTTTAATT
Organism: Cryptomeria japonica; assembly: GCF_030272615.1. NCBI lineage: Eukaryota > Viridiplantae > Streptophyta > Pinopsida > Cupressales > Cupressaceae > Cryptomeria > Cryptomeria japonica. Next base: position 358,791,556 of record NC_081405.1, on the reverse strand, counting down.
GAAACCTTTCCCAACCTGGCACCATAGCAGGGAGGACATTAACATAGTCATGGAATTTGGAACTACACCTTGCAATTGAAATTCTGAAGTTTTTATTGCTAGCCAAAGGAATACCATAAAGTTCTAAAGCCTTCTTCAGTCATCCCACGACAGGGAGAGGAGGATGTTGGTTGGGATTTATGCCTGCCAAATGCATTTGCATAAAGTTTAAATGCCTTTCTTAATCCATGCAAAGGCTAGGGAGTGAGTGTAATATTTGGCAATCATGTATTATTTGAAAACTTAATAATATATTTGTTGATCATGCCATGTCCAGAAGTTATAACCTTCTGGCTTAAATGGAAGCCTTGCCATACCTCTCACCGGTTCTCTCAGACATCATAGAAGCACATAATATTATACCAATTTCTCCAACTCCCTCTAGCAAGCCTCTTCTCTGAAATGTCAATATCATTCTAGAATTGCTCGAAGGGCCAAGTCGCCAGTAAAATTAATACTGCAAGGGCATGAGCCAAGTTGGGCCCCAAAGAGTGTTCAACTAAAAAAATTTCATTTTCATGCAAATGACCTTCGAAATGCCTCAAGAACCTTAAACATACCTCTGCAGTCGATCGACACCATTTTCTAACCATTAAATTGAGTTTTGTAACTTTCAGGTGCTTGCGCCATAATTTCGCATTTAATCCCAAAGATGTAATTTTCAAACTAGTCAAAACACCTTTCTAGACTTCGCAAACTAACAAGCGTGTACTTTGATATACAAACATTAACTCTACCAAGCCATTTCTCAAGATGAATCTCGAGTGAAGAAATATCAATGGTCAAAGATGACTAAATGGATTTGTCAACACTGTGAACCTGATAAAACCAATGCATAGGAAACTCAAAGTGCCTTTCTTAAAAATATGAAATGATCTCCATAGACCCCCAAATCTGAGGCATAGATACCTTGAAGTACAAAGAAGACCTTCAAATGCTCAGTTAAACTAAAAGGCGTAGTGGGTGTGAATGGTGAACTCATGTAAATAGCCACTTTAACTGATGTAGCAATGAAAATACAGGAAATTGAATGAAGTGGCTCAAGAGATCATCTCGAAAAAATGATCAAACTGATTCATAAAGACCTAAAACTTGGCAACTGGAGTCACCTATATGCATAGAATTCAGTTTAATTTGAATTTTAGCATGACGATCAATTGGTCAAAAGATATAGGAGCTCGAAGTAGGCTATTTAATAAAATCTGCATTTGCACCTAACATGGACTTTCAGCTCACCCCTTGAAATGGGTACCTGATAAATTGATCCAAACTGAATTCTGAGAGTTGCAAAACACTTCATAGGCCAAATGAAAGGTGTACAACAAGTTTCAAAGCTTTACCTCTTGATAATTAACTGGCTTCATTTTACATGCCCTCAAAGCAGGCCTATTAGGTTGATTCATTAGGTGGTCATTTGAAAGTGCAATAGCAAAAATTCATAGTGGGCCTCAAAACTTGACTCAAATTTAATGAGTCCCAACACAAGCTTTGTTGATGTCTCTAAAATCTATGCATATTCTGATGTTACGATCTAGCTTACTAACTGGTACCAAGTTGGAGATCCATTCAGGATAATCAATTGGGCATATGAATCTGACATCCAATAATTTTTCAAGCTCTGCCTTGACCAATAATGCCACTTGTGGATGCATCTTTCTTAATTTTTGTTTTACTAGTTTTGCCCCCGGTTTAACTGCCAAATGATGCATTACTAAATCCGGATCCAATCCAGGCATATCAACATATGACCATGCAAAATTGATTTGTCACTCTGTGAAGAAACTTATAAATTTTTATCTTTCTCTCTCTGTCAGAGATTGTACCAGGAATATGTTATGTGGAATCTCTTATGTACCGATGTTTGTTTTGATGGTCTCCTCTACTAACATAGATGATTTTTATTCATATGATGCCAAGAGAATGTCGAGCCTTCCATCTTCGGGTGCCTCAGAGAGGTTTTCACCCTCAGATATGTCCTTTCTTTTTACCTTTTTGGGGTCAGACAACATCACAATGTAGTTTTCACTATAAAACCCTTGATTTGTTTTTATTTTGACATTTTGTGACTGGAAGGCCAAACACCCTCACCAAAATATGCCACGCTATTGAGTTCTATAGTATATCATGCCTTATGGTCCCCAAACAGAATATCATATCGTATGCCTAGATAGTTGATAAGGGCTTAATCATTTTGGAATGTGTCAAATTGTATAGGTCCTTCATGGTCCCAGTCAATAAGTTGGTGATGAGCAAGGGGAAGACCTTCAATGTTTTCAAAGTTGGCAGGTGTTAGGGTGCAAATACATTTATATTCAGGTATCTCAAGGTAGTTTTTGAGGTCATCCTTAGAAATCTCCTAATCTGTCTCGATCGTGAATGAGTCCAAATTGTCATCACTAAAAGCGTATTTTGGAATTGGTGTCCTCATCCTTCATAATTTAGACCTAGAACCTAGAGACAAAGACTATTTGGGATCCTCAAGGGTTGTTTCTTGACCAACTCTAAATTTTCTATGAAATTCCTCTTCTTCTATGGGTTCAGCTAGTTCTCTGAATGTCTCAGTGAGTTCATAGTCAGTGGAGGATTTGTCTTAACCCTATTCCCATTCATTAGAGTCGATGGAATAGCGGTTCTCTTATTTATCATTGGACATCATGATTTGTAATGCTTCTTCTTATTTGTGAGTGTTTACCCTAGAAGAGATGAAACCAAGCCCTTTCGAGCATTGATTTTTAAATGTTAACTCTGGTTGCAAAGGTTGAGTGATTCCTTCTTTTCTTAAGCCAAGAGAACTTTTACCATCATACCCAAAATTTTGTAGGATCTCGAATCGTTTGCCATATTTTTCACATGGTATGTTGATGTGATCTTGTGTACCATCTTCAAGGTCTTTGTAAAGCATTTTGTATAAGTCTTCTTCTTCCATTTCACCCCACTTTTGGAAGATAGTAGGATCCCATTTTAGTGTAATGATGGACACCCATTTAGAAGGATGTGGTCATCCATATTCTTTTGGTGAACTCATAACTTGTTGTAAGCACATGGTTTGATTCAAAGTGTATTCACCCATGCCTTTGTCTTGATATTCCCTTTAATCTCACCTTGCTTTGGTGTTGAAGGTTTTAATAATTTAGGGTCAATGTATGCGGAAGAAGGGATAACTTCTCTATTAATTGGAATGATTGTCTCGACTTTTGGTCTTAAGTTATTGCAGTATATAACAGGATTAGGATCACCATTAATTGTTACTTCAACTCCATTGTGAGGAAACTTAATGCATTGGTTGTATGTAGATGGGACTGCTCTCATCTCATGAATCCATGGACATCCTATCAATATGTTGTATGTGAGATCGAGGTCTAGGACTTGACAAACCACATCCTTTGTAATTGGCCCAACTCTAAGAGGCAAGGTGACTATGCCTTTGGATGAATGCTCTTCATCATCATATGCCTTGATGGTAATTTTGTTTGTAGCATTCACAGTTTTATCAAAACATCCCAATTGTATTATTGTGTTGAAAGTATATATATTGAGACCAGCTCCTCCATCTATCAGGACTCATTTTATTCGATGTTTGTGTAGGAAGGCTTTAATGTGTAAAGGTGCATTATGTGGTTGGCTCACAGAGGAATAGTTAGCTTCAGTAAATGTAAGAGAGTGTGGAACAGAAAGGTATCCCACCATGGCTTGAAACTAGTCCACATTCAGATTTGTGGGTATAGAAGTGTCTGTCAAAGTTTTGTCAAGGATGGCCTTATGTGCAGGGATATGCGTAAAAGCTCTATGTATACACATAAAAATGGCTATGAGAAATTATTTATTTAATGATCATTCTTCTATTAAATAGTTAATTTGTAAAGATTAATTTATTTAATTTATTTTCATGTCTTTCTATTAATTAATATTTTATCAATTAATTCATCTATCATATTCCTCTTAATTAATTAAATATCTAATATTTAATTATCTCCTCTAAACAATTAAATATCCAATATTTAATAGTTATTCTCCTATCCTATAGTCTCAAATATTAAATGATTTCTTAAATTATTTAATCCCTTTTCCAACTCACCCTCCATCTCCACTTCATCTTCCCTTTGCCAACTCATCAAACATGTGGTTAAGGAAATTAATATTTTTTAAATATTAATTCATCATTTATCTTCAACTTCCAAAATTAATGAAAATTGTGTACGTACACATATTTCATAACCATTTCCTATATTCTCTCCAACACCCCCTACATCTTAGGAAGGACTTGAGTCCACTTGTCCTATCATGCCTAAATCTTCTCCAACCATCCCTAGATTCTCTCAGTCAGCAACCCAGTCAAGGTGAGATGAGTGACACTTGTCTTCTCCTTCCCCCTTTCTCTCAACCTTCACCTTTCCTCACAACCATCCAAATCCATGGATCTGATCAGGACTGTTGATCTGAGTCACATCATCTAATCCTCTCAAGGTCTATAAAATCGAGAGCTTCAGTTGAGAGAGTTATTATTCAAATTAATCATATGCATTTGTGAGTTTTAATCTGGAAGCAAATAGAAAGTATTATATAGCATCATAGTATAATCATTTAGCATGATCATGTAGTATTGCATATCGTAGTATCAATTAACTACAAGTTATCAGTCCACTCTTCATATGCCATCTTGGAAGCCATCAGAGCATTGTCTGAGAGCACACCATCTGCAACCAAGAACAATGGAGTTAGGACACAATGGGACACAAGCCATGAAGGTAATATTAGTATTTTATTTCATATGTATTTCATGTAGTTTCATTGGTTGAATTTGGATTTCCTCTAGTATTTCCATTTGTATTCTATGAAACTAACTTATTGCAGGTAGCATTCTGAGGATGAAATTCAAGTCAACACATTTTGGCACCCACCGTGGGGCCCATGGACCTCGCATATACCTTTAAAAATCTCGCAAAAAGTTAAATTAATGCATTTGTAATGCAGAGTCATGCATGTGTTAATTCTAACAATGCTTTTGTTCTACAGGTTAGTGCATTTGCATCCTAGGTTAGCACATTTGCATTCTAGGTTAGCGCATTTGCACCATAGGTTAGCGCTTTTGTCTTAAAGTTTGTGCATTTTCATTACAAGTTCGCACATTTGTGTCCTAGGTTAGCGCATTTGTCAAAGAAATCACGCTTTTGTATCCACAAAGTAGCGCTTTTACAGTCTATGTTAGCGCTTTTGACCTACAGGTTAGTGCTTTTGAGCAAGAAGATAGCGCATATTTTAGATTAGTGCTTATGTTTACAAACTAACAAAAAATTCTTCGCAGGTCCGAATGTCCAAGAAATCAGATTTTTCAGACTACTGACATGCATGTGCAGGATGGTGTTTAAGGCAAAGTTTATGCATTTCCTCATCTAGTTAATTAAAAGTCTTATTTTGGGAAGTAACATATCATATTTTGTTCATTTAGTCTAACTAAGAGGGCAAATTGACAGCATGCAACTTGCATTTTTAGTATTTTCTCTAAAATAGTTGCACATAGACTTTTAAAAGGGCTAAAATAAACACCATGCTTGTTAGAGCAACATCTCCAAATAGGACTTAGCCAACAATTTCTTTGAAAGGATTAAAAAGAACACTTATATTCCATGTCTCAAAAGTGGTAGGTATATGCTCTCCCCTTAATTAGCTGACCAAAAAGCCAAACCCACTCTTTTATGCTTTCTTTACTTTCAAGCAATTAAATCCTTTAGAGGGTCTGCCTTCTTGAGTTGCCTTGAGGGGTCCAGTGAGAGGGGAATGACCTAAAGTGGAAATGGGCTAATACCGAGTCCTTCCAATCCACTATAAATAAATCATGTTTGTGATGAAAGTCTCAAACAAAATGTGCTGATAAGTTCATACCGACACTATGTTTCCCCATAAACCCTATGGATCGTAGCCTCTATAGGCTGGGAACCTTTTGTATTTACAGAGTTGAAAGTGCCGCATGTATGGCCACATGACTGGAAGCCTTTACTAAAAACCACTTGTACTAGTTGCCAAAATCCTTCTAGTTGTTGGCACAGGTTGTCAGACCTCTGAAGCGGCTCACATACATATGGTTCCTAGTAGAGATATAAAGTTTGTCATGGGGAGTTTTCATGGAAACGGGTGCTTGGCTGCCCTGAAGAAGTGAGTGCCAAGGGTGGAGCTAGTGGGGTCAAGCATCTAAATATCTACCTTGAATAGCGTAGCCTCGGGGGAAACCCATGTGAGATTCAACAATTATTGTCTCAGCCTACCATAGGAATTGTACTTGCTTGTGCATTTTGTTTATTAGACATTGTGTCTTCCATGTCTGTAACATGTTCCAAATGGTCAAAAATTGAAGAAAATTATCATCTACAAGTGAGCAAAAATCCAACAAATTGCTGAAAAAGTTTGATCAAAAGGGTAATACAAAAAGCTTTCCAACATTTGAAACACTAGATCAAAACCAAAGTGTCAAAATGTCAGTATCAAAATTATTTTTGAAGTAATTTTGTCTCTATACCATCACATATTGTCAAAACTAGCTCAAACAACTAGGTCACTAATCGTACAGGTTATCCCCAAAAGGTTCTATAAACATCAACATTCAACAAGCTATTGATTCAAACATCTTAAGTGCAAAAATCAACATCCTTGTCAAGTCTCTCATTAGGATAATCAAATCCTCTATCGCGAAGCTTGATCAATCTATACTAGGTTCCTAATCTTGGATATATCTTCCCTATTTTGAACTTAGGTTATATCAAAACTAGAATTGCACCAACATTAGAATCAAACAAACTTGTAAATTGTCAAATGCTTATATGACTTTTAAGTATCACCTTAAGAAAAGAAAACCCAGTTATAAAGCTACTCAGAAAAGGATAAGATTCTTGTATATCAATCGTAAGATCTTATTGAAACATAGGACATTCCTACACCATTTTCGTCACTACTTACCTGGCTATGGTATAGAATTTGATGGTGAAATTTTGCAAAGACGTGATTTTCAACAAAGAGACACTTTATCCCAATGAACAACAATAGTGGTAAAATCAACAAGGCATATCTTCCTAAGCCAATAATCACCACCTATTGACTTTGTCCTTTGGCAATTTCAATAACTTTAAAATAATCACATGCCAGTTTGGACTAGAGACCAACACGAACAACTTAGAAAACAACAACAAATGGAGGAAGAAGATAATCCTGTATTCCAAACTTTTGGATTTACCACTATTGACGAAGAAGAAGTCAATAGCACCATTAGAGACTTTGAGAAAGATTTCAAATTTGATAGGCTAATGGAAAAATTATTGGCAAAACAAAAAGAAAAATATCTCTTGATGTTGCCAAAATCTGGAGCTAAACTACCACAAGACTTTAACATAGAAAGCTTGAAAGAAGTTGCGGAGGCAAGTAACACCCAAAACACAGATGAGCCAAATAACGAAGATGTGAACAAAGAAAGCAATGAAGAAACAAGGAAAAAAAGGGATGATAAAAGAAAAGAGCATAGTGACAAGAGAACTCATGAAGAAACAAGGAGAAACTATGTGGATAATCCATTATCAAACCTTACTCAACAAGTACAAACTCTGCAACAAAAGATACAAGACATGCAAAATAGGACAAGCTCCAAGAAATATTTATTAGAAGATATATGCCCATATCCTTTTGATAAAAATCTGAATATGATACCATTTCCAAAACATTGTGAGATTCCTAAATATGAGAAATACGATGGAAAATTTGATCCTCAAGATCACATTAGGGAGTTTTGTACTATGAGAATTGAATTTTCTCATGATTAAACTTACCTTATGCGTCTTTTTCCTAGGAGTCTAAATGGACAATCAATGGAGTGGTTTTCAAGATTACCATCTGGAATCAAATCTTTTGAAGAACTTTTGAATAGGTTTATTTCACAATACTCCTACAATATAAGGAATGAAATAACAATGCTGGATCTTTGCAATGTTAAACAAAAGAATGGTGAATCTTGTATAATCTTCTTGCAACGATGGAAATGCATGTTTAATAGGTATCCCTGAGATGTACCTGATCAAGAAAAAATGGACATATTCATTGATAATCTTATCAGTGAAATGAGTTATAGACTAAGGATGCAATGACCTCCCTCTTTTGCCAAAATGATCAAAAATGGTCTAAAAATAGAGAATGCAATGGTAAAGAAAGGAGAACTAAAACTTTACAATAATTCATACAACAACAACAACAACAACAACAATGACAAACCCAAATTCTGGTTAAAAAATAGGAATGTCAGTAATGAAGGGAATGACGATAATAGTACTACAAAACAACAATAACCAATTTTAAATCTATCAAGTCAAATCCCAAGCAATAACAATCTAGAAAACAATAAAGCCAAGTCCTTTTTCTCCAATCCTCTAAGGAAATTTACAAATATTGGAGAATCTTTGGAATCAGCTCTAAAAACACTGCTTGCCAACAAATTGATTATTTTACAAGAAGCAAGAAGTTATGAACCACCAGTCAAGCTAAATCGGTGGAATGACAATCATTTTTGCAATTACCATCAGAATAAATGACACCTAACAAATGATTGTCAGAGATTGAGACACCTTATCCAAGATCTAATTTATAATGGAACCATCACAGTGGATAGCCATAAGACAAACAAATCACACTTATCTTTCAAAACTCCACTTCCAAACTATGACAAAGGTGAATCGTCCCAATTATAAGATGACAAAGGAAAAACCAAATTGAATTACACTTATACATATTATGATGTGGTAAATGTGATCATTGTTAATGAAAATCCATCTCCAGAGCCAATCAATGTTATCATGAGAAGCAAAGCAAAGGTTACCTTTCCAGGTATAGAAAAAAACTCAACACCCACATCACAACAATACAATTTAGTAGAGCAATTACAAAGAATACCTGCTCAAATATCAATTCTGGAACTTCTCAAGGTTTCACCTATGCATAAGCAAATTTTGGAGAAAGCTTTAGTGGAAACAATAGTTTCAAAAGACTTGGATGTAGATCAGTTCCAAAATAGGTAGGACACCTTGTAGCTCCTCATTGCTTATCATTTTCTAAAAATGATGACGCATCCTTACAACATCCTCACAATGCTCCTTTACATGTTGAAGTCTCCATTAATAAAACTCATGTTAAACGTGTACTCATAGATGGAGGAGCTAGCTTAAACATTTGTGCATTAAGTTTGATAAAAGCTTTGGGATATTTAGAAAATGCAGTAGACCCGAAAAAGAAAATAACCATCAAGGCTTATGATGAAGCAGAATGTTCTTCTAAAGGAACTGTTGTGCTACCAATAAGAATAGGACCTGTAGAAAAGGATACATTGTTTCAGGTTTTAGATTTGAACCTCTCTTACATATCATCAAGATGCAAGAGTTCCTTCTACATATCATCAATGTGTAAAATTTCCTCATGAAGGAAAATATATCACTATAATTGCAGATTCCAGTCAATATTGCAATAATTTGAAGCCAACACAAGATACAAGAGTTCCACATAACAGAGAATCAGTATATCCTACCAAAGAAATTCAAGCAAAGTTATGGGAAACTTTTGAAGAAAAGCTCAAGTTAAAGGATGAAGGAATGGGAAAGTATTCTTTGAATACTTTTCCACTTTCCCCTAAGTCATATGGTAAGCCTACAGATATTCAATCAAAGCCATCAGAAAGATCAAAACATATGTTTAAAGGAACATTTGTTAGTGCTGGAACTCTTGCAGAGGAAAATGAAGACAAAGACATTCTTGATTGGTTGTACAAGGATGAAGGTAAAACTATAGCAATAGCAGTAGAAGTCAATATTCCCATAAAATAATATGGCAAAGGATACGAAATCATGCAAAAGATGGGATATGGAGGGAAAGGACCAATTGGTAAGCAACATCAAGGTATTTCAGAACCTATTTGCCTACACTCACAATCCATAGAAGACAAATCCGGGCTGGGATATCTAAAATCCAATCAAAAGCAACATAATCATCAACAACAAAAGTGGAGAAAGAAATTAGTTTCTAAAGAAGAAAATTGGCAAGAGAAGCTACATCGAGTGGCCGAAACAGTAACCAATAAACAAAAGAAGCAAGAAGAACATGAAAAGAAAGAGGAGGAGATTACCATCCAAGGTGAAGAAAAATATTGTCAAGAAGTTCTGAAAATACAAACAAATGCAAAATCTGAACAAGATATTCCAAAAGCATTAAAAATAAAGTTGGTAGAAATCAAAGAACATTTTGCACCATACAACATTCTAGTATGGCATAGTGGAGTAATCTTAGATCAGGATTCAGAGATAGATTCCACTAAGTATGAATGGGGTCCAGATGTCTTATCTACTACATCAAGTAAAGAACACAATGAAGACCAAGAAGCTATCACAAAAGAAGACTTGTCTATTTCAAAACAAAAGATGAAATTAGAAAGAAGGCAAGAAAAACTTAGAATTTAGAGAAAAGAGGCATATGCAAAAAGGAAAGGGAATGTCAAAGAAAAAGAAGTAATGCCACAAGAAGCTCAAACAAAGATCAGATATGGTAGAACCATAGAAGAATTAAGAGATAGTCAAGTTGGATTGACTATTAGTCTAGAAGAAGTTGAGTTTGAAAGGAGACAAAGTCTAGCAAAAGAATCCTCTTCATCATGTACATAAGTATATCAACTCCAAAATGAAAATGAGGTCAATCAAGAAAGAACTTGTAGTATTAAAGATGTGTGTGTTGATATAATCCATTCATTTAAGGGACAAACGTTAGTTGAAGAACCACTTGAGTGTGAACTACAAAATGCTAATATTGATTTTGTTAAGACTAATTCGGAGATGCTTGGGAAAGACAATTCTCAAAAAAATTAAATCTATGACAGTACCTATTCTATGCCAAATTATGATCATTATGTCATGAACATTGAAACAGCTAATGATGACAGTGATTATGATTTACCCCTTCTTCATCCTTAATTAATTGATTGGGATAATTTAGACAACCCCAAACTGAATGTCTTTTCCAATGATCATGACTTAGCCATGTACCTTAACGATGTTGAACCTATCCCACCTAAAATATCTACCATTGTAGAATCAAGTGATGTTTCTCATGGTCGAGAGAATGCCAAACTTTCTAGTTCCAAAAGTGAAATAAAACAAGGAAAGAGACTTATTGTTGAAAACCATTTCATGGCAACATTAGATCAATCAAAAGAGAAAACAAAGGACGTCTCTGATGGTGAAAACCTCCTTGATGCACTAGAAGATGGAAAGTTTGATATTCTTCCTGCATATTTTCAAGAGATCTGCTATCCTAATAGAACCAACAGAAACAGTAAACATTGATACATCAAAGGATCCTAAAATACTTCATTTTGCTGCCTCATTGTCAGAAAAAGAGAGGAAAGAATACATGGTATTATTTATACAAAGACAAATAAATTTTTCTTGGTTTTATGCAGATATGCTTGGAATTAATCCAGATCTTATCATGCATCATCTTAATGTGGATTTAAAAGAAAAACCTGTTAAGAAGAAGCTAAGAAAGATGCATCCGCACATTGCTCTTCTTGTAAAAACTGAGCTGAAGAAACTATTAGAAGTGGGTTTTATAAGACCTGTTGCTTATCCAGAATGGGTTTCAAGTATTGTACCCGTACCAAAACCAGATAAAAGCATAAGGGTCTATATAGATTTTAGAGATCTAAATAAAGCATGTCCAAAAGATGATTTCTTGCTACCAAACATTGACATCATAGTGGACTTATCAGTAGGGCATGAGATGTTTTCATTAATGGATGGCTTCTCAGGATATAATCAAATAAGAATTGCACCTGAAGATCAAGAGAAGACAACTTTGACATGTGCATGGGGAACATATTGCTGGAATGTTATGCCATTTGGGCTTAAGAATGCAAGAGCGACTTATCAAAGGGCTATGACGATAATTTTCCATGATATGATGCATACATTTATGGAAGATTATGTCCATGACATACTTGCATCTCATACAAGAAAAGAACATTTGAATATTTTAAGCAAGATTTTTGACAGGATGGAAAGATATCAATTGAGATTAAATCCAAAGAAATGTGCATTTGGGGTAACCTCTAGAAAGCTCCTTGGGTACATTATATCAGCTCGTGGCATTGAAGTAGATCCTGAAAAAGTCAAAGTTATCATGGAGATGGAGTCACCTAAGAACATAAGTTAATTGTGATCTTTACAAGGAAGGTTGCAATCAATCAGGAGATTTATTTCTTAGTTGGCTGATAGATGCCTTCCATTTACCCATCTTCTACATAAAAATGTTCCATTCAAATGGGATCTGAAATGTGAAGAATCTTTGTTGCAAATAAAAGAATATCTTATGCGTCCTTCAGTACTGATATCACCAACCAAAGGGAAACCATTGTTACTGTATGTCTCAGCAACAAGTGTATCATTAGGCGCTCTTGTATCTCAACATGATGATGAAGGAAAAGAAAGAGCAGTTTATTATATCAGTAGAACACTTGTTGGTTATGAATTAAATTATTCCTCAATCGAAAATATATGTCTAGTAGTTGTATTTGCAGCTCAGAAGCTGTGACATTATATGTTGATTCATTCTGTAAAACTAATAGAAAAGATAGGTCCTCTCAAATATTTGTTGAGCAAGTCAACATTAACAGGGAGACTAGCCAAATGGGTTATGATACTAAGTGAATTTGACATAGAATATGTTGACTAGAAACCTATCAATGGACAAGTCATCGTTGATCAATTGGCTGATGTACCTTTACAAAATAACATACCTTTATACATTGAATTTCCTGATGCAGATATCTTGACAGTAAGTACAAACTTTTGGGAATTGTACTTTGATGGTTCTTATACACAATATGGATCAAGTGTAGGAATCTTTTTCATCACACCTCAAGGACACACAATTCCAAAATCGTATAGACTGCGATTTCCATGCACCAATAATACTGTAGAGTATGAAGCATTGGCTATAGGGCTTAAAATGGCCATTGAATGGAATGTCAAAGAACTACATGTCCATGGTGATTCTCAACTTATCATCAATCAAATAAATGATGAGAAACAAACAAAGGATGATAAGGTTATGCCATACAAACAACTGGTAGAGAAATTTAAAGAGCACTTTAAATAAATATCATTCACCCAGATTCCAAGAAATGAGAATAAAGCAGTAGATGCAATGGCTACAATAACATCTCTCTTACAAAATAAGGAGAATCAATAGTGCTACAAATTTCTCATGGAAGATATCTTAACCCCTACTATTCAAACCCAACATACCTATCGAATTTTCCATATATCAGGGACTGATCAATCCTTATACGGTCAAACTTATCAATATTTGAAAGATCATATCCTTTCTCTTGAATTATCTCGTAATCAGAGACAAAATTTTATCCATCAGTCCTCTCGCTATACTATTATTGTTGATATCCTATATAGGCATGGTCTAGATGGTACTTTGTTGAGATGTCTTGAAAAAGACAAATCTGAGAGAGTTCTTAATGACATTCTTTCAGGTATTTTTGGGACACACTCAAGTGGTTTAACATTGGCTAAGAAACTTCTTTGTATGGGTTACTTTTGGCCTACTGTGGAAAGAGATTCATTCAAATATGCTAGAAAATGTAAATAATGTCAGAACCATGGAAATCTCATTCATGCACCAGCACAAGAGTTATATCCTATGATAGGATCAGGACCATTTTCACAATGGGGCCTTGATTTGGTAGGAAAGATCAATCCCTCATCTTCTAATGGACATAATTTTATTTTGATTGCTACTGAATATTTTACTAAGTGGATTGAAGGAGTGCCTTTAACAATAGTGACATGAAAACAAATATCATCATTCATTTTGAATTATATAATCTGTCGCTATGGAGTTCCTATGACCATTATCACTGATAATGGAAGACCATTTTCATTCAAAAATCAAGATGTGAAAGAGCTATGTGAATATTTTCCTATCCAACATAGGTTTTGTACTCCATATTATCCACAAGGTAATGGTCAAGCTGAGGCATCAAACAAAACTATCTTGAAAATCTTGAATAAAATAGTCAATGAAGCTAGAAAGACTGACATGTTTAGCTAAATCCTGCTCTTTGGACATACCGAACTAGCATCTGCACTCCAATAGGGGCAACTCCATATTTTTTGGTCTATGGATCAGAAGCTATATTACCTATAGAAGTAGAGATACCTTCTCTATGAGTATCCTTGCACGGTCTTATACCAGAAGAAGAACAACAAGTCTCTCGACTCCAAGAACTAGAATTGATTCAGGAACGTCGCCAAAATGCAACAGAACATTTGAAAGTATACCAACAAAGAAAACAAAGAAGCTATAACATTCAGAAAACTTAGAAAAACCAAAAACACCTAGGATTTTGAAACACATAATGAGAAACAAAGCAACAAAAATCAAGGCATTTCATAACAACTGAATCATGAAACTAAGGAAAATGATGAATCAATTAGCAAGTAATAAAGGATTATCAAAGATCATTCATCAAGATGATTATATCAATTAATGACCATAAGAAAATGTGAATGACATGCAAGATTCAGTGTTTATATCTTGATTTTATTGCTAATCATGTACTCTATGAAACTCAAGGATGTCCATGACTAGAGAAGCTATGATGAGGCATGATTATTTTCTTTGATTGTTGTTTGTGGTTTATCTCTTACTATAGTATGAACTTGTCTTGGGATATGATCGGTAAAATATCAAGGAGGATGTTCCAAGTCATGCATGAAAGGAGATAATCCTTGTATATTTTGGAAGCAATACTCAGGTCAACTTGAATCATTATATCAAGTTGCTTGTATTAACTTGCTATATCAAAATCCATGTAAGAAATACTCAAGTCATCTTGAATCATTATGTCAAGCTACTTGTATTTTCTTACAACATTTTAAATCTCAATGATAAAATCAAGCACTATTACATGATAGCATATGAAGAATGGCAGTACGATTTTTAGTTAGATCATTTCATTAGCTCATTATTCATCTGCATTATAAGCATTCATTTGTCAATTGCATTATATGCATATCATTTCATTAACAGATCAACCGTCATAAATAAAGATTGAGTATACTTGGACAAACAAAAATAATTTGCATTTAATCATTGTAGGTGCATTCATTTCTTAGAATCATTTTAATCATCATCCATTTCACTTAGTTGCATTTCAAAAATTGCATTAGTTTGCATTCAATAAGTTCATTTCATTAACCATGTAGAGTATCATCATTATTATTTGCATTATCATTTCATAAAGATCATTTGGTTGCATCTTTGCACTTAGATTCATAATCATTATAAGCATTACATATAAAACTCAATCATTGCATTTGCCTTTTCCCATCATTTTCAATTGCATCATAAAAATAAAAAACATTTCGTGTATATCATTTACATCATCATAAATCAAAAGAAAATAAATCATTCATTTTCATTTCCATATAGATCATTACATTCATATCATTTAAGTTAGTAATCATTTTCATTTGCATCCAAGATCATCAAAATCAAAAATAAAAGCAAAAACATTTATCATTGCATCATATAGATCATAATCATAAGGCAAGACAATCATCATCATATCATCATCCATCTAATCACTACATCCATATAGTCAAAGCATATAGATCATCATCAAATAGAGTAACATGCATAATAAAGATCATCATCATATAGAGTCCATATCTACATATAGATCATCATAAAACAATAAAAGTCCAAGTATACAATGATATCAAATAAACAATACAAGTGCCTCAAATCAACTCATGACTGTCATGTACCACTACCACTTGACTCTGTCTATCTCTGTGGATGTGGGCGAGAAGATCCTCCAGATGTTTGTCTCCAATGATCACCACTCCTCCGAGGAGGTCCCATGACCCCACAACTGCTAGTGTCCATCAACACGATGGTATGATAACTACCTACTCTATGTCTCTCTGTAACTGCCTCCTTATATTTTCATTGCCAGTGGGAAGTCTCCTTCCTGGCCCGAACTAATGCTCTAACAGTATTAGCCAAAAGAGTTCCTGATCCAACCTGCTCAATGTGATCAAGAAGGCCCTGAGTATCCTATTGTCTCCTAACAACTCTATCCCTCTCAACCATAAGAGTTTGCACCTGTGCTCGAAGCTAATCAATCTGTGCTCTCAGACTGTCAATGGTATCTTTCTCTAGCACATCATGCTTTGGTACATCATGCTTTGGCATATCATGCTTTGGTGCATCCTGCTCTAGCAAATCCTTCTGTGGTGCATGAATCCCAATCCCCTCCTCACCACCAACCTATCCAACTTCTAGAATCTTGGTCTGAGTAAATTTTCAAACCCATCATCTAATTAGGGGAACATGATCCTCAGGATCCTCATCATCTCCACCATGCACTGCAATAACCCTAGGGTCTGGCTGAATCTAACCAAAATTAATGCCTCTCCCGCAACCCCCATCCAGTTCAGTCACCCTGCCATGTTCCCTCCCAATCCATCCAACATCCCTCCCACCCATAAGATGTGGTCTCCCAATCCTACCAACTGGTCCAAATGGTCCTCCATGGACTCTCAATTGACCTCCCCTCCGTCCAGGTCTCCTACCACCACCACCTCCATCCCCACCCTCATCTCCACCTCCCCCAACTTCTTGAGTAGCTCTAAGCTCTCATCTCCATCTACGTCTCCTAAAAATTGGATCATCTGAGTCATTGTCCTCATCTCCTGAGCTGGGAGGAGGATCTGCTAGATCAATAATGCAAGAAAATGGATGAGCTAATATGTACTACGCATACTCTGTAGTAACTCGAGGATCAAGAATGTTCAATCTCATATCATAAGCCACTCTTGGAGTAGCAAGAAACTCTGGATGAGCAATCTCAAATGACAAAGAAGGTCCCCAATCTTGCCTATCTTTGTACCGCCGAGCATATATCATCACACCTGTAGGCATAGGCTAGATCATCCCAAACTGTCTTAGAATGCGACTAATCAACTGTCGCTCAACAATTTAAGGCATCCGACCAATGAGATATCTACTCTACATGATAAATGGTAATGTCTATGCATCATCCATCCATGGCTCACAATCAACATATGGTCTCCTAGTAATGTTATCCAATGAATCAAGCACCCAAAGCCAATACTCCATCTTACCTAGCTTATGCTGAGTAAGGATACTTGCATAAAAATACACAAATGGCTGTCTCTCCATGAACTTTGTGATGGATAGGCCAAGTAATAGCAATGTGCTCCCACTACCAGATCTGCAATAAAGTGCATCCTGTAGACAAACTAGCACTCTCATCATACACCACCTGGTGAAGATCATGATATAAATGTGCGAGCATGCAAACACCCCAAGCATATCAAGTATGATGCTGCATCATACTCAGGAGAATCTCACCCCATCCAATAGAAAAACCTCATGATCGCCTATCAGGACAAACAAATCCTCCAATCAAACTAGCAAGAATCATGGGAAGAGCCTCGTAATACATCACCATATCCTCCCATCGAATCTCTCCTCTACCAATGCTATCATCAACAAACACGGCTCTGCAAGCCTCTGTCCCAACACGATCTTGAAAATCATACTGCACTAACTCACCAGTCACTGGGATGTACAAAATCCTATAGACATCCTTGAGCATCACACTAAACTCACCCGTGGGCAAGTGGAAAGTGTTATGCTCACTGTGCCATCTCTCGGCTAACACCATCAACAATCCTCTATTATGCGTAATCTTGGGCATATACAACAAATGACATAAACCATAGGCATCTATATGTCTAACCTCAACTTGTGTCAACTATGGCACTAAATGGCATACTGTTGATAATTTCTCCCTACACTGGAGAACATCACATTTCTCCTATTTATCAAGAGAAATCAATCAATCATCAAATCATCATCTATCTATCAATCAAAATAAATCAAATTATCATCTATCTATCAAATCAAATTGAAGCAATCTATGCTATCTATCTATTAGTCAAACTGAATCAAATCATCATCTATATATCAAATCAAACTGAAGCAATCTACGCTATCTATCTATCAATCAAATTGAATCAAATCATCATCTATCTATCAAATCAAACTGAAGCAATCTACGCTATCTATCAAATCAAACTACAACAATCTACACTATCTATCTATCAAATCAAATTGAAGCAAATTAAGCTATCAAATCATTTTTAAAACCTATCATTCATGGTTTTCTATCAATCACTGAGTTCAATCAAAACTCTGCTAAGCTCTTGCATCAAAAACTAAATTGGTTTCTTAGAGCTACTCTATCAATCAATCAAATCAATCATGCAATCACTCACTCAATCAATCAATCAAATCAATCACGCAATCACTCAATCAAGTCCCTATTCATCATCAATGTGCATTAAACATGTTAATCTAATCATCAAAGTGATTTTAGCCTTTGCACTTATCAAAAATATAAATTTGAGCTTTTGTGCTAAACTACAACAAAAGCACTAAATCTACATGCAAATGTGCTAAACTGATGCATTTGCGCTATCTTTTTGTGCAAATGTGCTAACTCTAAAAGCATATGCGCAAAACAAGAAAAAACGCTATCTTATTGAGCAAAAGCACTAACACACAAAACATTTACGCTATCCTATGCATATGCTCTACCAAAAAGAGCATAAGCGCTAATCTATGCAAATGCGCTAAACCTAATTGCATATGCACTAAATCAAAATACAAAAGCGCTAACCTAACATCGAAAAAATTCAAAAAAATTTAAAAATTCAAAAATGCACTAAAACATGAAAATTTGCACAAAAACTTGAAAAAAAAGCTCGGGATAAGATACATACCAGATAACCATACTCGATAGGTCACTGATATCATCGAACATGCTCAAAACGATAGTTCTCCACAAGAATCACCATTTCGCCACCTCAGCAAGAATATTTTCTTCACAAGCTGACAAGGATAACAATGAAATTAAAATTAGCCTTGGTTAATTTAATATTTACTATTTGAAGAGTACTTAATGCTCTTCAATGGGGCAATTTAATTTGTTTTTTACAAATAAATTTAATTGACTAAATTTTTTATCAATTATCATGAGATCAATCATTCAAACCAAAGTTTTCAACAAATTCACGATTAATCTCCTGAGGGGGCACACAATCAGGATTTTCAATCTCCATCAAGCGCATTATCGAGACTTGATTTAATCTTTGAAACAATGTTGTCTCGACATCATTTCAAAGAGGGGCAAAATGTATACAAATAAAAATGGCTATGAGCAATTAAATAAATATTTAATATTTATTTAATGATCATTCTTTTATTAAATAGTTAATTTGAAAAGATTAATTTATTTAATTTATTTTCATGTCTTTCTATTAATTAATATTTTATTAATTAATTCATCTATCCTATTCCTCTAAATTAATTAAATATCTAATATTTAACTATTCCTTCTAACCAAGTTAATTAAGTATTAATATTTAATTATCTCCTCCAAACAATTAAATATCCAATATTTAATAGTTATTCTCCTATCCTATAGTCTCAAATATTAAATGATTTCTTAAATTATTTAATCCCTTTTCCAACTCACCCTCCATCTCCACTTCATCTTCTCTTTGCCAACTCACCAAACATGTGGCTAAGGAAATTAATATTTCTTAAATATTAATTCATCATTTATCTTCAACTTCCAAAATTAATGAAAATTGTGTACGTACACATATTTCATAACCATTTCCTATATTCTCTCCAACACCCCGTACATCTTAGGAAGGACTTGAGTCCACTTGTCCTATCATGCCTATATCTTCTCCAACCATCCCTAGATTCTCTCAGTTAGCAACCCAGTCAAGGTGAGATGAGTGACACTTGTCTTGTCCTTCCCCCTTTCTCTCAACCTTCACCTTTGCTCACAACCATCCAAATCTATAGATCTGATTAGGACCATTGATCTGAGCGACATCATCTAATCCTCTCAAGGTCTATTAAATCAAGAGCTTCAGTTGAAAGAGAGTTAGTCTTCAAATTAATCATATGCATCTGTGAGTTTTAATCTTGAAGCAAATAGCAAATAGAAAATATCATATAGCATCATAGCATAATCATTTAGCATAATCATGTAGTATTGCATATCATAGTATTAGTTAACTACAAGTTATCAGTCCATTCTTCATATGTCATCTTGGAAGCCATCAGTGCATTGTCTGAAAGCACACCATCTGCAACCAAGAACAGTGGAGTCAGGACACAATGGGACATAAGCTATGAAGGTAATATTAGTATTTTATTTCATATGTATTTCATGTAGTTTCATTGGTTGAATTTGGATTTCCTGTAGTATTTCCATTTGTATTTTGTGAAACTAACTTATTGCAGGTAGCATTCTAAGGATGAAATTCAAGTCGACACACTCTAAGATGGAGATAAGCGTGGGTGTCTTCCCTAACTGTTCTACCAGATTGTACTCTGGCTTGGTTGTTGAGGAAGCAGTGTTTTTAGATGGAGCACCTTGCAAAGTTACCTTACCTCATCGAGTTGTGACATTACATTCGGAGGTAGATTCAAAAGAAGGTCCAATACCTTTTAGTACAACTTTGGGTCTTTGGGCATAATTTTCAAGCGTTTTGTCCTTCATGATAATGGTAGAGACATAATTATCCATCGAAATGTGATTGGTATTTGAATCATAGTTATAGGATGCTCTGGTATAGTTGGTTTGCTCATCTGTGGCTTTGGATTTTTCCTTGTCATGTTTAGGGAATGGTTCCTTAAACATCTCAAGTTCTTGATTGGATGAATGTCCTTCGATCTCAATGTCACCTCTATCAATAAGATCTTGTATAATGTTCTTCAGCCGATGACAATTTCCTATTTTATGTCCTTTGCTCTTGTGAAATTCATAGTTTTCATCATCATTCCACCAATTTGGTTTGACCTTTGGTTCGTATGGAGGATTGTTAGGAATTGTTATGATCTTGTTTGCCACTAGCTTCTTGAAAGCTGATTCAAATGGTTCTCCCAATGGGGTGTATTTCCTTCATGGTTTGGAAGTTGTTTGAGTATTCACTTGGTTTTTTATAGAACTTGATCCAGAAAGAATGATTTTGGGTCGCACTGTATTAGTATGAACAATACCATCATTGGCTGTGGTCTTGTTTTTGTTCCAAAATCTTGGCTTCTCTTTTCCTTTAAAGTCCTCTTTATTTTCTTTGAATATCTTAATTACTCCTTGTTCAATTAGGACCTTCTCCATTGCTAAACCTTTTTCAATGACATCCTTGAAAGTGGACAAGCAAGCTTTCCTTAGATCATAACCAATTTCTCTATGGACATTCTATGTGAACATATCTACCATTTGTTTTTGTGGAATTTCACAAGAGCATCTGATGGCTAAATTCCTCCATCATTGCAAGACTAATGAAAAAGACTCTGCATCCTTTTGTTTGGTGCTGCACAAAGTGGTAATGGATATGTCTGTCTCTATGTTGTATGAGAAATGTTGGATAAAAGCCTTTGCTAAATCACCACAGGACTTAATTCCAGGTGGAAGTTGGGAGAACCATTCCATAGCTTGATCACCTAAGCTTTGTGGGAATAATCTCACCATATATGTTTCTTCTGCTGCTACCTCAATGCAAGCTATGAAAAACTATATTATATGTGCCTTAGGGTCTCCTTTCCCTCTATACTTATCAAACTTTGGTGTCACAAAATGTGTAGGAAAAGGGTGTTGGAAATGTGTCTTGAATTAACTTGACTTGTGTTTCAGACTGATCGGAGTAACCTCTCCTGATACAACCCTCTTCTTGTGATTGGCTATCGGGTGAGAAATTTTAGTAGATCTGATAATTGAGCAAAAAGATCCAATGGCTATCGCTATATCGCAATGGGAAGATGATCAAAAGTTATTCCTCGCAGCTTGGCGACAAAGAACATGCAAAAAGAAGAGCTTCATTCTGGTGGTTTAGTGAGGTCATGCTAAGGTGGCAGGGCAAGGACTCTGAAGCCAATCAAGAAGTGACACATGGCATAAGTGAGTGGCCTAGATGAGATAAGGGTC
Source organism: Cryptomeria japonica (assembly GCF_030272615.1). Classification (NCBI taxonomy): domain Eukaryota; kingdom Viridiplantae; phylum Streptophyta; class Pinopsida; order Cupressales; family Cupressaceae; genus Cryptomeria; species Cryptomeria japonica. Next base: position 358,769,391 of record NC_081405.1, on the reverse strand, counting down.
ATACAAATCGAGAAGATCCAATGATAGATCTTAGGAAGATCAACAATGGAGTTTCATTCTGGGAGTATTAGTGGCTGTCATTGTACCAAGGTTGTGAGGTGCTCAAAATGTTATCCCTCATGACATGGCAACCAAGTGGTGGGACCCGACAGGAGAGCAACTAAGGTGAGTTAAAGACTGAGCAAATGGCAGATGATCTGATGACAATCACAGAAGATCTGACGGTGGTCACTAGGTCACAATGGGAAATTGCTCATTAGACTTTCCATCGCAACCCAATGACAAAGAAGAACTTCATTCCGAGCGGTTAGTGAGGTCATGCTAAGGTGGCAGGGTAGGGACCCCAGAGCCAATCAGGGGGTGCCATGTGGTGGAGTGCAAAAAGAGATCAAGGAAGATCGGATGATCAAGATGGTTGTTTGGTTGTCTTGCTGATGACCCAATGGGGTCGCCTTTGGTGATTGGGTTGATATCAGAGATTGAGTTCAAAAGGTAAACACTTGGACACTGAAGATGGTCTTGTCGGTGTATATGAATACAAACCAACTTGACTTCCTGGTGCATGTGGGATATTGTGTTTCTCATGAATGCAAACTAATGTAGTTGCTCAGATGATCTATCGACAATTTGGTATATGAAGCCATTGGATAAATATGTTGTTGTAACTGATAGCGTGAGTCAATTGTTGTGACTAGTTTGTTAGAATCTAAGAACGAATGCCTGTAGTTGTAGACTGAAACTTTATTGTAACTTTAATTACTAGAAATAAAGTGTCGAACTGTAGGTGGTGGGTTTTTTCCTGAAAGGGTTTTACAATATAATTCTTGGTGTTCTATCTCTGTGTTGATTCTATATGTTTTGTCTATATTATTCTTAACTTTTTGTAAAAGTTTTAAACTGCATTCTTGTATGATTTCTCCTGTTAATTGACATTAGGAAGGTGTTTCCACACTATGCTTTCCTTACAAGTGGTATCAGAGCTTGGCCCATTTTGTTATCCTTGTTGGGTAGGGTTAGTTTTTTGTGTCAGTTCTATTTTAGTGGAAGTCTTGCAGAGTGTCTACTTGTTTTTTTTACGGGTTAAGATGGTGAGCACCTCAAGGCACATAGACATGGAAAATTTTATTGGTTCTAGTTTTGAACTATGGAAACTCAAGATGGAAGACTTGTTGGTCGACTGAGACCTTTGGATTGCTATGTCTGTGCAGAAACCTATAGGCATGAAGCAAGAGGATTGGAAATTGGCTGATTAGAACTGATTAGAAGGCAAGGGGTCTAATCAGGCTATGTCTTGTTGATTCTGTTATATTAAATGCACATGAAGAGAAAATTGCACATCTTCTCTGGAATAAGTTGGGAGATATTTATCAAGGCAAGTCCTTGTTGAATAAAATTTTCTTGAGAAATAAGTTGTACTCTCTGAAGATGGATGTAGGAACACCATTGGGAGACCACTTGAATGCATTCAACATGGTTCTTGCACAGTTAACTTATGTTGGTGTATCTATTCAGTAAGAAGAACGTTGCATGCTGTTGTTATGTTCATTTCCTGACTCTTAGGATCACTTAGTGATGGCTACCAGTAGTAATATGACCCAGTTCAAGATGGATACTGTGGTTAATACTCTTTTATTAGAAGAAATGAGAAAGAATTCTTCTGAGATGACAAAAAATTGTCTCTCTGTTTGAGGTAGACCAAAGGACAAAGACAAGAAGAAAGGAAAGAATTCCAAGTCCAAGTCTCAAGAGATATCAAAATCTCTAGGCAAGAAGTCAAAGGTGAAGTTTTGGAACTGTGGGTAGAAAGGGCATATCCGAAAGGATTGCAAGGAGGAGGAGAAGAAGAAGAAGTATTTTGACACTAATTCTTCTCAGAGTGATGCAGATGCATATGTAGAAGCCTTGGTAGTGCCTACCTCAGATGACACCTGGTTAGTAGATTTTGGCACATCTTTTCACATGACCTCCCACAAGGAGTGGTTCTCGAAGTATGAACCATATGCTGGTGGAAAGGTATACTTGGCTAGTGATTCTACGTTGGAGATTGTAGGGAGAGGAAGAACTAAAATTCAATTCCCAGATGGTAGAATGAAGGGGATCAATGGATTTCTTCATATACCAGGTCTGGCAAGAAACCTTCTCTCTGTAAGTAAACTTAATGATGCTCGAGTACAAGTTACATTTGTATCTAGTGGTTGCAAGATGACTAGGGGTTCCATTGTATTGGCAAAGGGTGATCGCATTGGTACACTATATAAGTTAAATGTTGAACCTATATGTTGTAATGTAACCTCTGAAAAGTTTGTTAAGACAACTGTAATGATGCATAATGTTAATTCATTGGAACCTAAACTTTTCACTGAGAAAACAATGCTTTGGAATAATAGGTTAGGCCACATAGGTGAAAAAGGTTTAAAAGCTTTGAAGAATAAGAATCTGGTTGAAGGTCTAGATGATTGTAGTTTTGAGTTTGATTTATGCGAACACTGCATATATGGAAAACATAACTGTGTTCAGTTTTATTCTAGTTCTCATAAGTCTTCTGACATTCTGGTCAAGAAGGGAATTTGTGTACTTTCTTAAAAGTAAATCAGAAGTGTTCAGTCGGTTTAAGGAGTTTAAGAACCTTGTTGAAAATCAGACTGGGAGAAAGATTAAATGCTTAAGAATAGAAAATGGTGGTGAATACTATAGTGCATATTATGACAAGTATTATGTTGATCATTGACTTAAGAGACATAATATTGTACCTTACACTCCACAACAAAATGAAATTTCTGAAAGGTTGAATTGGTCTATAATGGAGAAAGCAAGAAGCATGTTGAGCGGAGCTAGACTGGAACAAAAATTTTGGGCTGAAGCAATTGATACAACATGTTACCTATTGAATCATTCTCCTACTTCAACATTGGTTGACAAAACACCTATGGAAGCATGGTCTGGTAAGAAACCATCTTTAAGGCACCTTCATGTTTTTGGTGCAGAGGCATATGCTCATGTCCCTGATATTAATAGATCTAAGTTGGATAACAAAGCTGTGAAATGTATCTTCATTGGTTATGGAGTTGGTGTAAAAGGATACAAACTTTGGAATCTAGTGATTGGTAAGGTTATGTACAACAGAAGTGTGATTTTTCATGAGCTGAAACCTATGTCACTAGATCACAACATAGGAAAGCAAGGAGAAGCTGAGGTTGAAATTCCTCCAGATAAGGAAGTCTCTAGAGATACCTGAAGATGAGGAGAGTTTAAGCAGTTCAATTAGTTCTAAAGAAGAACATGATGATGAGCCTCCTATTGAGCCTCAAGAAGCCTCAACACCAGAGTTGAGAAGATCTACTCGAGAGAGACAACAACCTGATAGGTATACACCTAATAAGTACAGTCACTCTATGTTGAATGTTAATTGTTCTTATGCTTTACTTGCAGATACTGATGAGCCTAGGACTATCAAAGAAGCTATTAAGATACTTGATTTAGATTCCTAGTTGGAAGCCATGAATGATGAAATGTCATCATTGGATAAAAATGGAACTTGGGATTTGGTGCCATTTCCTAAAGGTAGAAAGCCTATAGGCTACAAGTGGGTATTCAAAAATAAGTATGGTCTAGATGGCAGGATTGACAAGTACAAATCAAGATTGGTTGCAAAGTGGTATTCTCAAAATGAAGGTATTGACTATGGAGAGATATTTTCTCTGTGGTTAAGATGACATCTATCAGATTTCTTTTATCACTCGCAGCAACATATGACTGGGAGATTGAGAAGATGGATGTGAAGACAACATTTCTTTATGGTGATCTTGAAGAAGAGATTTATATGTCTTAGCCTAAGCACTTTGTGGAAAAAGGTAAAGAACATTTGGTATGCAGACTCAAGAAGTCTTTGTATGGTTTGAAACAGTCCCCCAAAATGTGGTATCAAAAGTATGATACATTTGTTTTGTCCTTAGGATTTGTGAGATTAAAATATGATCATTGTGTTTACTATAAAAGTGAAGGTGATAGGATTCTTATCATAGCTTTGTATGTAGATGACATGTTGTTCATAGGAAATACAAGAGGTATGATCTCAGATTTAAAATCTTAGTTATCTATGCACTTTGAAATGAAGGACTTAGGAGCAGCAAATTACATTATGGGAATGGAGATCAAAAGGGTAGATCTAAGAGGAAACTTTGGCTCAGCCAGAGAAAGTATATAACCAATTTTATTGATGAGTTTCATATGTCTAACTATAAATCATAGGTTGTTCCCATCTTGCAGGGAACTAAGTTGTCTGTACTTGATAGTCCAAAACCTCCAAAAGAGATAGAAGACATGAAAAGTGTACCTTATGCAAGTTCTATTGGCAGCTTGATGTATGTTATGGTCTGTACAAGACCAAACATTGCCCAACTAGTGGGAGTACTGAGCAGGTTTGTGTGCAATTTAGGAAGGCTGCATTGGGATGCTATAAAGAGGGCATTTAGATATATGAAGGGAACTTCTGATTTTGCTTTGTGCTATCATGGTTATTCTGATGATTCAAAGAAATCTCTTAGTGTATGTGGTTTTGTGGATTCTGATTAGGGAGGAGACATAGACAGTAGAAGATCCACCAGTGGATATGTTTTTGTCATGAATGGTGGAGCAATTAGCTGGATGAGCAAGCGACAATCTATAGTTGATGTGTCCACTATAGAGGCAGAATACATGGTGGCCACACATTCTTGTAAAGAAGTTGTCTAGCTTAGGCATTTGAGTTGAGATATGGGTTTTGATATAGGGCAGGTTAAAATTTGGAGTGACAGTCAGAGTGCCATATGCCTGGCAAAGAATCCTACTTTCCATGCCAGATCAAAGCATATTGATGTTCAATATCACTTTTTTTGTGACATGGTGGAAGTTGGAAAATTTTATCTTAACAAGGTAGACACTTTGGAAAATGTTGCAGATGCCTTGACGAAACTTGTGAGCACTCACAAGTTCAAGTGGTGTTATAATTCTATGGGTCTTGATACCCATGTTTCTCAGTAACATCTAGAGTGGTAATTGGTCCAGTGAATTCCTCGTCAAGTGGGAGTTTGTTGGAAATGTGCCTCAAATTAACTTGACTTGTGTTTCAGACTGATCAGAGTAACCTATCTCGATGCAACCCTCTTCTTGTGATTAGCTATTGGGTGAGCAAGTTGAGTAGATCTAACGGTCAAGCGAAAAGATCCAATGGTTGTCGCTATACCACAATGGGAAGCTAATTGAAAGTTATTCCCTGCGGCTTGGTGACAAAGCACGTGCAAAAAGAAAAGCTTCATTCCGATGGTTTAGTGAGGTCGTGCTAAGGTGGTAGGGCAGGGACTCCGAAGCCAATCAGGAAGTGACACGTGGCATAAGTGAGCGACCCAGATGAGATAAGGGTTGTACAAATTGAGAAGATCCAATAGCAGATCTAAGGAAGATCAACAATGGAGTTTCATTTTGGGACTATCAGTAGTTGTTGCTATACTGAGGTTGTGAGGTGCCCAAAATGTTATCCCTTAAGACATGACGACCAAGTGGTGGGACCCAACATGAGAGCAGCTAAGGTGAGTTAAAGGCTGTGCAGATTGCAGATGATCAGACAAAAATCGTAGAATATCTGATGGTGGTCGCTAGGTTGTGATGGGAAATTTCTCATTAGGCTTTCCATCGTGACCCAACGACAAAGAAGAACTTCATTCTGGGTGGTTAGTGAGGTCGTGCTAAGGTGGTAGGGCAGGGACCCCAGAGCTAATTAGGGGGTACCACATGGTGGATCATAGAAAGAGATCAAGGAAGATGAGATGATCAGGATGGTTGTTTGGTTGTCTTGTCGATGACCCGATTGAGCCGCCTTTGGTGATCGGGTTGATATCGAAGATCGAGTTCAAAAGGTAAACACTTGGACAATAAAGATGGTCTTGTCGGTTTATATCAATAAAAACTGACTCAACTTCCTGGTTCATGTGGGATATTGTGTTTCTCATGAATGCAGACCAACGCAGATGGTTAGACTTAAAACCATTGGTGTAGTTGCTCAGATGAACTATTGATAATATGGTATATGAAGCCATTGGATAACTATGGTATTGTAACTGATAGCGTGAGTTGATTTTTGTGACCATTTTATTAGAATCTAAGAATGAATTCCTGTAGTTGTAGACTAAAACTTTATTGTAAATTTATTTACTAGAAATAAAGTGTCGAACTATTGATGGCAGGTTTTTTCCCGAAAGGGTTTTCCCATGTAATTCTTGTTGTTCTGTCTCTATGTTGATTCTATCTATTTTGTCTATATTATTCTTAACATTTTGTAAAAGTTTTAAACTGCATTCTTGTATGATTTCCCCTATTAATTGACATTAGGAACGCATTTTAACACTATGCTTTCCTTACAAAGGGGGCATTGGAATGCTTTTGTCAAATGGATAGGGACATATGTCTCTCATTGTGTAAGCTGGCTTTGGTGTATTAATGTCCTCCATTTTATTTTGTAAATCCTTTATTTATTGTTCCAAATTGTTCTTAGGTGGATATTGACTTCTTGGACCATATCCCATGCCTGAGCCACCCATTGGAGGTGGAGCATACTGCATATATGGATGGTATTGATCATACTCATGTTCATATGGAGGAGGTCTATAGTGATGTTGTGCATAGGGACCATTTGGTATAGAGTCATGATGAGGAATAGAATATTTGTTTTGTCCATGTATACCATACTCTATAGGCATGTCATGAGTTTGTTCTAGTGTATTGCCCCCAAATTTGGCACGGGGTTTCCTTGTGTCCAAATTTTGAGCATGCCTTTTGATATCCAATTTCTTTTGTGGTTGGTCCTTAGCATTGGTATGTGATTGAGTATATTTTTCTATATAAGACTTCCATAATGGTCTGCGAAGGTGAGTATCATATGTTTGACCATGTGTATGTGGGACCTCAAGTTTTTGAAACAAAGATGATGGTGATTTAGGTACAAAATGTGGTCCTCTATTGGCTCCACTATTAGGTGTCCTTTGATCCATGTTGAGTTGAGGTTCTTGCAAAGGTCAAATTTCCATTATTTGAGACATGTCAACATCATGATGGATCTTGGCTCCACTTTGTGCCATCACTTGTAAGAAATATTGTCTATCTCTCCTCATTATTTCCTCAACCAATGTATTAAAATGGGGATCCATAATGGAGTCTTCTACTTCTGCTGAATGTATGGAAAATTTGTCCATATTATCATTGTGTGTATCATTGTTGTTTGTAGTGTCCATGTTCTCAACATTTTGAGTGTTTCTATAAGTGTCCATGTCAGGTAATGTGGTATAATCAGAATTGAAGAAGATGTCATTGCCATACTCTTAGGCACTCATGTTTGTGGGCTCTTGAGCCTCTTTATCTTCTCTCCTATATTTTTGGGAATGGGTTTCAACTATGAACTAGATACTGACCAAGATGTGTGAGACTACATGAAAATGGAAAGAATATGGAAGACCAAGCGTTGGATGGAATGTAAATGAATTTGAAGTTTACTTGCAATGTCCAAAGTGTAAGACCCAATATGTATGTAGTAGAGTAGGTGTGGCTTCCAAAGAGATGATAGTTTCTCTTGATGAGGTAAGTTGACCTTGACTCTAAGTAAGACCAAATGAGACCCAAAGATGATAGACCTTGATGAGGGACCACTTAGCAAAATGTTGTTGTATGTAGTGTGTTGACAAAGTAAGATGAAGACAAGCAAGTGACCTTTTTACTCAAGTTTAGACAAATGTGAATGTAACGCAAGGTGTAAAGAAATGATGGACTTTGTGAGACCCAAAATAGGTTGAATTCTAGATGAAAACCCAAAGAGATAACCTAGGAAGCTCAAGAATTCTGAAATTGACTCCTCTTGTTTGTTGGACTGTAAGTGTTTCTCAATGTTGAACACAAACATGCTTGTATACTTCATAGACATTTTTTAACACTGCACAGAAATGTTTCTAAGATTTTGTGAATATAGTTTTGCTTGTGAAAACACAAACGCGTTTATGTCCTGCACAGACGCATTTCCAGAAACTAAGTGCAATTTTTCCAATGTGTAAAGTTGTTTGTTGTGACCAAATCTGAATTTTTTACTATTTTTTGTGAGAAGAGGACAAAATGTTGATGAGGACTCAATGTTTTCAAGTGTTTAGACTCAAAATGACTCTGAAGAAAGTGTGTTGTTTGATGTAAAAATGTTTTGCATACACTTGAAGACACAAAAGACACAATGTTTTGATGTTTGATCTTGAATGTTTTAATGTTCAAAAGAAGACAAGCATAATTCTTATGGTTGGCCAGGACAATAGTTGTTGTTCCCACATGGGGTTTCCCCCAAGGCTACGCTATTCAGAGTGGATACTTAGATTCTTGACCCCACTAGCTCCACCCTCGACACTCACTTCTTCGAGGTAGTCAAGCACCAGTCCCCACGAAAACTCCCTGTGGTGAAATTTGTATCTCTACTAAGAACTGTATGTGTGTGGGCTGCTCTAGAGGTCCGACCTTCTACCCCAACAACTAGAAGGATTTTGGATTTCTAAAAAAAAAGGTGCTAGTAAGGGCATCCTCTCGTGTGGCCATACATACAAACTTTCAGCTCTGTAAATATAGAAGGCTCCCAGCCGGTAGGGGTTACGCCCTACAACTGATCAAATAAATTTGATCAAACAAGTTTATGGGGAGACATAGTGTCAGTATGAACTAATCAACACACGTCACCCATGGCTTTCACCATGGATACAATTATTTATAGTGGTTCAGAAGAGGTGGGTTTTCTTTGCTACCACTTGGGGCATTCTCTCCTCACTAGTAGTCCTAATGACCACATGGGGAGATAGGCCCTCTAGAGATTAAACAAAAGAGTCTATTTCTCAAGACACAAAAGACACTGGTTCAATTATAGTGAACCAATTGAAGTGTTTGGTAATCTATGAAAACAAGGAACACAATAAAGATAAAAAACCCTTGCCAAAATTCTGCAACAAATATTTGTTAGTAGTTTTGCAATAATACCCCTCATGTAAGCACACAAGTTAGGTAAATTTTAGATCCAAGAGACCATGAAAAGGGGGCCTTCGACAAGATGTATTTGCTTCAAGGACAAGCTGCACCAATTTTGTTAGCTAGATCGAAAGATGTTAGCCCAAAATAAACTGGATCTGAAATCCAAATGACGAAATGAAGCCTTAAAACTAGATTGAAAATTGAAAAATGTAAAATAAGAAACACATACATGATTGAACCTAATGTAGACATGGCATAAAATCACAAATGCACATAAAAACCTTGCAGATGCACCTAGATAAAACATACGCGACTCCCGAACACAGACGTGTCTAAAAGGTGCACAGACACGATTTGGAAACAAAGATGCAACCCTACAATTTGCAAAATAAAATAAAATAATGTTGAACATAGATGCAATTATGGAGGTCACAGACGTGGCAGAAAATAAAAAAAATGATTCCAACATGCGCAGATGTGGAAATGTCGAAATGTTGTCGAAAATGTTAGATCTACAACTTCAAAAACACAAAATCTGCAACAAAAGATGTTAAATGAAAAAGGGACAAGTGTCCCATCAGGCATGCCAAAATGTTTATGGTAAAAATGGAAGTAACAATATTGAAAGACTGAATAGATTCAACCACAAAACCCTATCCTAACAACAACAAAGATCCACCATCACATATGAAGATTACCTAAGACAATGTAAATACAATGAAATCACAAAGATTATATCATCACATGTCCAATAGGGTTTGGATCTCCATTCATCCTATTTCCATTGATCTTGCTTGTATTTGCTCTCAGATTTTATGTGTGCACAAGAGCTCAACAAAGAACAGAAATGTGGTTGCAAATAGGCTTGATCGTATATGAAAGTTCGAAAGTGTAGTTGGGGGTTGATAATGAAGGAAGCATCTCCTTATATAGAAGACACTGTAAGAAATGGAGGGATAAGATTAAGAGGTGTAAAAGATAAATGGTTGGCTAGGATTAGAGGGTAGGTAAAAGAAATAATAAAATAATGAGAGGGTAGGTAGTGTAGGAATTAAGAGATGAATGATATGTGTCATGGATAGAAAAGGTTCATGAATTAATTAAATAAATAAAGATTTATTTAATTAATAGAAGAAGTGGGATCAATTAAATAAATAAATATTTATTTAATCTGGGAAAAGGATTATTTAAATAAATAAATGTATTTATTTAAATGAGAAATAAGGATAGAAGAGGATAAATGAAATAATTAAATAAATAAAGATTTATTCAATTAATAGAAGAATTGGGCTAAAATAATTAAATAAATAAAAATATTTATTTAATTAGACAAAACAATTTAGGTATCTACATATATAGTTTCCAAAGTCTTGAGAGCCCTTCTACCGACTTACAAGATGAAGGCGACTGCAATTAATGAATTGAGAACAATGACAAACACTTTAGTTAATTGAGACACTTTGATTGGGAAATTATTTGCTTTTGAGCTTGAAGAATTTGGACCCTCTAGAGCTGCAAAGTTTGAACTTGTTTTCCATGCATCATCATCTATCAACAAAAGTAATTGGGAAGCCCTATATGCAAAAGAATTGGAAGATATGATGAAAGAGGATGAAGAATTTGAGCTACTTGAAGCCTTAATTGCTAGAAGAGTACCTAAAGGACTGATAGGAAGTAAGTATGAAGGAAAAACACCTTTTAAATGTTTTACATGTAATAAGATTGGTCATTTTGCATCTAGGTGTTCTGAAAGGAATGCAAGATTTGAAGAAAGAGTTAAGAAATCATCTAAGCCTAATCAGAACATATATAGATTGAAGAAAAACAAACAATGCTACATAGCGGATGAGGAAGGAGTAAGTGATGGCTTTGAGGATGAACCAACAATAGACTCTGCTAGTGGATCTGGTAATAGAAAGGAGTGGGTGTTCTATGCTTTAAAAGAAGATGAACCAGAACTGGTTATCAAGAATGAAGAAAAGGCCCTCATAGCAAAAGTTGAAGACAAGGATGAATGGGTAATTGATAGTGGATTCTCACATCATATGAGTCGAGATAAAAGAAAAAATTTGTCCCTACAAGAATACAATGGTGGTCAAGTCAGATTTGGGAATGACAAAGCATGTATGATCAAAGGTAGAGGTATTATTTCTCTGGATGGCAAGCATAATACTGATAATGTCTATTATGTAGAAGGCTTAAAGCATAATCTTTTAAGTGTTGGTCAACTGGTGGATAAGGGATTCCAACTTCAGTTTAAAGATAGAAATTGTAAAATCATTAACAAAAATGGTTTGGAGATTACAACCGATACTCATACTGGAGGTAATATCTTTCACTTGAACACTAGTAATAAGACAGGTCGGATTGCTCATATTGATGAGAGTTGGTTATGACATAAGAGGTTGTTTCATGTTAATTTTTATTGTATTGTTAAGATCAAATCAACAAAGGCAGTTAGAGCTATACATAAGATTATAAAGCCTCATAATTCGGTATGTAAGGAATGTCAATTGGGAAAGCAAGTTAGAACTTCTTTTAAGAGCATACATGATAAATCTAATGATGTGCTTGATTTGATTCACACTGACTTATGTGGTCCAACAAGGACTAGAAACTTTCAAGGTGATAGGTATTTCATGCTAATGATTGATGATTATTCAAGAACGATGTGGGCGACCTTTCTAAGGAAGAAGTTTGAAGCCTTTGAGAAATTCAAGATCTTTAAAGCTAAGGTGGAAATAGAAATTGGATTAAAAATCAACTGTCTAAGATCAGATCAAGGTAGTGAGTTCACTTCTCATAAATTTAACAAATATTGTGAGACAAATGGAATTAGGAGACAATTATCTACACCTCAGACTCCTCAGCATAATGGAGTAGTGGAAAGGACGAATAGAACTATTTTGGATGCATCAAGAACCATGATGATGGAAGAAATTGCCTCACATCTACTGGAGAGAAGCAGTGAGTACAACAATCTAAACATTCAATAGAGTTCACATCAAAGGTGAAACCGGTAAGACCCCTTATGAATTATGGTTTGGACATACACCTACTGTTAAGTATTTCAGAATTTTTGGAAGTAAATGTTAGATCAAAAGGGATGATTCAAATGGGAATTTTGATCCTAGATGTGATGAAGGGATATATCTTAGATATTCAATTCAAAGAAAAGCATATAGATGTTATAACAAAAGATTGTAGAAAATTGTGGAGAGCGCTAATGTGAAAGTGGATGAGCAATACAGAAATCAATCTATATCATATGACAGGGAACCCAAAATGGAAATGATCATAACTGAATCGGCAATGCCTAAACCGGTACAAGACACTGAAACAATTACACCGGTACAATCATAAAATTCAACTATGACTGATGATCATAACAGTGAACCTGAAGTTCAGAAGACACCAAGGTATGTAAGCTTAAATCATTCTAAAGATCAAATCAGTGGAGATATGAACACGGGAGTTATGACAAGAAGAAGACTGGAAAATGAAGAGGTATGTCTTATTTCTCAAATTGAACAGACATCTGTTATTAAAGCTTCTAAAGATAAACATTGGTTAAAGGCTATGGAAGATGAATTACATCAGATAGAGAAGAATGAGACTTGGACTTTAGTTCCCCAACCTAAAAATAAGAATGTTATTGGAACTAAATAGGTTTTTATAAATAAAGTAAATGAGGATGGTCAAGTTGTAAGAAACAAGGCTAGACTGGTTTGTAAAGGATAATCTCAAATGGAAGGAATTGATTATGGTGAGACATTTGCACATGTAGCTAGAATTGAAGCTGTTAGACTATTTCTTGCCTATGCAACTTATAAGAACTATAAGGTCTATCAAATGGATGTTAAATATGAATTTTTGAATGATGAACTTGAGGAAGAGGTTTACATTAAGTAGCTTGATGGATTTTCATTGACAAATGATAAAGATATGGTTTTCAAGTTAAGGAAAGTATTATATGGATTGAAACAAGCTCCTAAAGCTTGGTATGCAAGGTTGGATAAATATCTTTTGAAGCTTGGTTTTACTAAAAGCAGTGCTGACAGTAACTTATATTATAAGATCACTGATGATGATATTCTTATTATTGAAGTATTTGTTGATAATATTATTTTTAGAGCTGAAAAAAAATTGTGCATTGAATTCTCTAATAATATGAAGAAGGAATTTGAAATGTCCATGATTGGTGAGATGAGATTTTTCTTAGGTTTGCAGATTACTCAAATTGACAAAGGCATCTTTATCTATCAAACTAAGTATCTAAGGGAATTTTTGAAGAATTTTTGTATGGATAATTCCAAACCGGTAAGTACTCCTATGGTGACAAGTGAGAAATTATCTATCAAAGACACATCTACACTAGTAAATTTGACAAGGTATAAGTCTATGATTGGTGGCTTGTTATATCTAACTCAGACTCGACTAGATATTATGAATATAGTAATTATTGTCTCAAGATATCAAAGTAATCCTAAAGAAAATCATGAATGTGTAGTAAAGAGGATATTCTAGTATTGGCAAGGAACAACAGTATATGGCTTATGGTATTCTAGAGAGGATAACTTCACTTTGTGCATATACAGATTCAGATTGTGTAGGAGATACTGATGGTAGGAAGAGAACTTCTGGTGGAGCTTTCTTTCTTGGAATTAAATTGGTTTCATGGATCCACAAAAAAAGTCATGCATTTCTTTATCTATTGCAAAAGCCGAATATGTTGCAACAACAACTAATTGCATTCAAGTCTTGTAGATGAAGCAAATGTTGAAGGATATCAAGGTAAATTATAGTGAACTGGTAGTTATCTATCGTGATAACTCTGTAGATATTGACATGTCTAAAAATTTGGTATTTCACTCTAAGACTAAGCACATATCAATAAAATATAACTTTTTGAAGGGCAAGGTGGAAGAAAAGGAAGTCAAACTGGTTTATGTGAACACTAAAGAACAGATTGCAGATATATTCACTAAATCATTGTCGAAGGAATCATTTGAGTATTTGAGAGAAAGGTTAAGGATATGTACCCCTCCAACAGAAACTTAATTGATGGAGTAGACCATCAGTTTGGTATGCATCATCTACTTTATCCTTTGCTCCGGGTTGATGTAGTGGTGCTACTACTTAGGGGGAGTAGTCAGCTTTGAGCTTCACAAAATTTTGATATCTATGTCATATTTTTGGCATTGATGTCAAAGGGTGAGATTTATATGTAAAAAGTAATGTTTATGGGAGAGAGAGATTTATATCAGTTTTAGATTGGACTGCACTCCTTAGAGGGAGTTGCTAGGATTTTTTAGTTTTTCATTGTTATATCTTCTATGAGAAATGTTTGGCACTTCTTGGCACTTAGATGCTTTATTTTTCACATCTAGTGTTGCCATCAATTCCAAAGTGGGAGTTTGTTGGCTATATGGAAGAATTAATTATGTGTTGCATTGATGTTTTGCCATTGATGTCAACACTAGCTGTTATGGTTGGTTACTAACAGACAGGTTTTGGTTACCGGTAGAAGATCTTGTGTTATCGGTAAGGGTTTAAGGTTTAATTGGGAGAGATTTTACTGAGAATCCTTGACATAATGCATAAGTGGTGTTGGTGTGGCTTCTACATGGAATTCATGATTTTGAAGGTGATCCTTGATCGTGCCTCAAATGATTGGAGACATCACTTTGGCATGGTGGACCCAGATTAGGTCTTGTACCTATCTAGGTTATGGACCGATATCATGTTAACATGTTCTCTATATGTTACCAGGATGATTTATGGATTGGTTAATGTTGTTTTGATCTAAAGCTGACATGGCATATTATTGTAATATGGATGTATGTAATAATCTTATTGTAATATCTTTTAGGTGGCTGACCTAATTGGTTTAGGCCTTAAGGTTTGTATAAATTGATATAATATCTCATTGTAGATCGGGTGTCATGGTCATGGAATGAAATATCATATGCGAAGGAGATCTGGTCGATCATATGTGATCGAATTGGGTTAAAGTAAGAGGTCAAAAGCCTCCAATATTGAGCTTAACTGATACGTAATCATGCATGGTAGATGCTATCTCTGGCAGTTCATTCTTCTGGATTTTTTTCCAATTATCTTGAGGTGGTTATAACCTCTC